>NW_026057578.1:2440138-2466772 GCF_023721935.1 Panthera uncia | reverse complement strand
CTGGAGCGGGCGCCGCGGCGGGAGGCGCGTTCCGCTCGGCGGCCCCGCGAAGCCACGACCGCGGGCTGCGCCCCTGCTGCCGGCGAGCGCTGGCCGCGGGGAGCGGGGCCGCTGCGCTCCGACGTCTCGGCCCAGCGTCCCGCCGCGCGCGCCGTCTCTTCGACGGTTCCCCTCCGCTCGAGGCTGACCTGTAGCTGCTGTCCCCCGCAGCCTGGCCGGGGGGCTCCCCGCCCGCCCCCCAGCCCCTCCCGCTGGGCAAGACCCGAGGACACCCACCCTTTCAGGTCAGTCAGGGCAGCTGTCTCGCCCGTTTGGGCCAGAGATGGGGGCTCCACAGGCGGACAAGCGTCCAGCCCAGTGGAGGTGCCAGGGCTGGAGGGTGGAGCCGCGTCGCCAGGAGCCTCCCTCCTTGCCCAGCGCTGAGCCGCCTCAGGGAGGACCTCCTCTCTTGCTCTGCCGCCGCCTCCCTCCCTGGGGACCCACAGAGAAGACAGAAGCCCAGCTCTGGGGCCCCGGGGGGCGGTGGCCGAGAGGGCCTCGGCTGGCTGCACCTCCCTCCTCTCTGTGGCTTCCTCGGCTGTCTTCGGACACTCCTCAGACGTTGCTTTCTGCGGGGACAGAGAGGCCCTCCGAGGCCCGCAGCCCTGCCATCCGCTGGCCCTCCTCCCCGCCTGCACCCCCGTGCCCAGGCCGAGCCAGCAGTTACCCCCTCACCCGCGCTGGGCTCCCGCCGCTTCCGCGCGGGAAGCAGAGGACCCTCCCCTTGACGCGAGGTCAGAAGGTCAGGTGCAGCCTGGCGCTGCGTCACGTGCCGCGTCCTTCACGTGACGTCCATCCCATGGCGCAGGGCATCTCCTCCCGTCACCTGGGCACGAGGAGGGTGAGCCCAGGACAAGAAGGTGCCCGGGAGAGAGACCACAGTCACAGGACACGTCACAAGTGTTCTGTTTCGTCGTTATTGTTAATCTCCCACTGCGCCGGGTTTATAAACCGCGCTCGACCGGAGGGTGTGTGTCGAGGAAAAAACGGTTTATACCGAGTTTATACGGGGTTGGGTGCTGGGCGGTTCCGGGCTTCCGTGGGGTCTGGGACGGAATCCCCCTAGGAGGGTGCTGTTGGACCAGGTGAGTCCCTGAGAGCACGGAAGCAGGGGAGCTTGGGGGGAAGGCTGTGGCTCAGGTGGTTCTGTCATAGCCAGAGGCCAGACCCTGCCTGCGGCAGCCACTGAGAGACAAGGGGTTGGATTAAATTTCTGCCAACTTCACGTTTGTCCCGACCTCTTTTCTTTCTGTTCTCAGGCCCATAATGGGGATCTTACAGCCCGGGAGACCTGCAAGGCTGGATTCTCCGAAGAAGACTACACGGCACTAATCTCGGAGAATATTCTGGAAGGAGAGAAGCTTCTCAAAGGTAGGGGGGGCGTGGGGGGTGGGAAGAAATCGCACACTGTGTTCTGGACTGGGGAGACCTTGCCGTGGAAAAGGCGGGTCAGGGCTGTCTTTGAGGCAGGCTGTCTGCCAAATGACGGTTGTGAGGTCAATGAGGTGTCCCTCCGTGTACCTCAAAGGCGTTTTGCATCCCAGGTGAATGATTCAGAATGCCTGTCATTTTTGAGTGAGGTGAATCATTTCCTGGGCAACAAATTGGAATTCGGATGTAACGTCACCCAAATAATGTGCAGAGAGAGAGACTTTCTTGCTAAGTATTTTTATGTATGAAATTCTGGATTCTTAAATTATCCCTGCTTTGAAATGCATGATAAAGCAGACGATGTTGTTGGAAATGCGGTAAATAAACCCACAGACGTTCTGTTCACAAATGTGGTATTCATTTTCATTACTACCCCACTGATAACACGAAAACACACATGCAGGAGGGAACTACCAATTAGCTTTATCGTAATTGTAGGATTATATCCACGTTTGTGATGGGAACGTCAGAGGCAGCTTCAAAAGTCAAGAGACAGGAGATCATTCTGTATGTTGATCCGTTTCCCTTTCGAGACAAACTAATTAAACTTCCCATGTGTATGGGAGGGGAGATCAATCAGGCCTTCCTTGTGAGGTTTCCAAGTCCTACCGCGAACACCGTGGCTGAGCGCCTTCCCAGAAGCAGCAGCTTTTAGCCGGTTTCGGAGTGACGGAGGGAGCAAACTTTGGATAAGGCTTCAGAGCTAAATTTCAGCACTCACGACTAAATAATCCTCATAGCGCTGACTTTCTCCCCAGCTTTGGGTTTCAGGGAATCTCAGATTCTCAAGAGCTGACAGCAGCTCCTTAGGGGGGCGGTGGTGGGGGTTTTTCGGATTCTCTTCCTCGGGGACAGAGCTCGGTCACTTATCCTGTTTGTTCTTGGTTACGTGAACGGGATTTTTATTTGGGGCTGAGTGCAGCTTCCCTCACCTGTTTGTTGTCATCTGCGTTGACCTGCTAAGGGCATCATCTGTGGAGCCTTTTCGTGGATTACCCACCCTCCCTCCCCCCAAAAATCCGCGGCAGTTGCCCGGAAGCAGAATGGGCGTGTTGCATGAGTAGGCATATGTGGTGAGAGCCTTAGGAGATGCTCTGTGAATGTGCTGTGCGTGTCATTTCAGAATTCGAGAGGGTAGACCCTCTTTCAGGATGGATTGGTCTCCCGAGCATCCCTGTGTGCCCTCAGGGAAGGCCTGGAACATTCTTCTACTCTCAGTGCGTTGTACTGTTGCACACAACAGGGACGCTGTGGTGCCCCCGTGTGCTGATCTGGAAGCTGGCTTCTTGTGCCTCTGTGGGCAAGGAGCCACACCTGATGGGATCTTGGAGTTTCGCTTTTACCCAGGAATTTCAGAAAGAAGGCCTCTGTTTTAGTAATAAGTACTACCTACCGCAGAAGAGCATGGCAGAATCTCAGACCTCTTATGATGAAACGTGGGATTTCTAACAGGCGTCTGGTCTCCCCCCCCACCCGCCGGTGGAGAGCTGGCCCCTCCGCTCTTGGCCCGCGTGGTGGGGAAGTCACGATCGCTGGCTGAATGTTGGCCTGCCCCGTGAGCCCAGATGGTTTTTACCCAGCGCGGGGTGAAGAGCCCACCATGGCAGGCGAACTGGGACCAGCAGACAGGCTTTGTGGATGCGGGACTCATTTTCTGGGCCCTTACTTGTACCTGAGATGTGGCCCAGCGCAGCCCAGGTTGAGGGGAGCTGTGTCCCAGTCACTGGGGCCTGCTCCCCGCCTCCTCTGGGGTAGGCTGGAGCCCCACTGCTTCTCCTGCACCTGCCTCCGTCCCCCTCCACCACGCCGTTCTCAGGGACCGAGAGATGTTTTCTATCTCAGAAATAATTGTTGCAGATACGGAAGCAAAAGCCAACGCTGACATACATTCAAACCAGGACAGATAAAAATGTCTCTGTGTACAAACTTTGCAAGTGACAAGACTGCAGTGAAGATGTGTGGGTCCAAGATAAGATATTGGCACAACACTTCTGTTATTCTGGTAGGAATCAGGTTAAGCTGATAATGACTCCTTATAATTGAGTTACTCCAACGGAGAGAGCTTAACCTTCATTTGATGAGCAAAGCTTCACGGCGTCCCCATTTTATTGTAAGTACGCCGTAAGCCATTAACGACTGCTCAGTGGCTCCTTCTCTGCCTGAGTCAGCTTACCAGCAGCCCCGAACCTCCAGATTCCAGAAGGAGCGATTTGTTACGTGGTAATTAACTTATTTATGATAAGTGGATGGAAGAAATGTCGTGGCATTTTGTTTTATGTCTGAATGAAAAGCATTTCCGTTCTAAAAATTTCATGCTAATTAGGCTTAAAATAGTTTTCCCCAATAGGACAGCAAATACTATGGTACTGTGGACCTTTGGACCAGCGGAGCGTTCTGTGGGACGAGTGCCCCTGGTTCCTAGATTCCTAGATCCCCTCCGAGTTCTGTCTCCTGTGTCTGCTTTTTCTGGCAAGCACGTGCGTGTGGTCCCATGGACTCTTAGCTGTGGTTTTGTTTTCAAGGTAGTTCACTACGGCCCCGATCACCGGTGCATGGTAATACCCAAAGTAGGTTGGTTAAGCGGTTTCTCCCTGGGCCCAAATGGAACGTTCTGGGAGCCCTGGTTGAGCGGGGGCCGGTTGCCCAGCCGGTGTCTTTTTCTCTGCTTTGTTAATAATTAACGGTCAGCCCTGCTGAGGAGGCCGCAGCTGATGCGGTGACCTGCATTGCTCTGTTGTGGCGGGCAGAGTTCTGGAAAACCCAGAGCGGCTCCGCCCGAGGATGGGAGGGTGACAGGATGTGTGGTGGGGACCCATGTCGCACGGGTCCTGTCTCCTCCGGGTGCTGGAAAAGAGGCAGCGTGTGAGTAGAAACGTTTGGAGGGGTCTGGGCCTTACCTAGGGGAAGCGGGCTCAAGTGACACGGAAAAGAGGAGTCTGCTTCGATGACGAGCTGTTGTGTTCCCCTCCTGCGTGAGCGTGGGGCCGTAGTGTGCACCCTGGGCCACACTCTGCTCCCTCATCGGAGGACTTCCGTTCTCTGCTCGGTCATCTCTCTTACCTAAAGCGGAAATTTCATGAGGGCCGCAGCCTGTCACTCTGGTTTACTATTTTAGATCATTTCAGGATGTTCAGAAGGAGGAGAGAGATGGTCGAGGGCTGGGGCGGTGGCTTATCAGCGGCATCATCACTTGCCTGGTTTAACCCTGCCGTCTTTACTTTGTCAGTTCGGTTTATTGCCTCATCGTTGTAAACTGGCTGCTGCGGCTCCGGGCATCGCACATGAGGTTGGAGCAGGATGAAGCGAGGAGGGGGTAGCACCGTCCGCATCCCTTCCCTGTACCGGGAAAGCAAGCACTTCGTCGGGTGGCTCGCTGTTCTGGTCGGCTGGAGCTTGGTCACCCGCCGCTCCCAGCCGCGAGGGGTGGGGACGCTGGGAAGGAGAGGGCTGTGTCACCGTATCTGGGTTAGAGCTGTTACGATCCCCCACCTGGTGGAGCCGTGTCCTCGGAGCGAGTGGGATTCTGTTTTCGGAAGGAGGAAGGGAGGGGTGGACGCAGGGAGACAAGCAGCGACATCCGCTGCCGGCGCCCTACCTGCCGCGTCGTGGGATGAGCGACTCCTTTGCGTACCAGGCGGGAGGGGGCGGGACGGTCCCAGACCGTCCAAGTGCAGGTGTTTGCGGTCAGCAAGCGAGCATTTGCCACGATGTGATCGGCGCGGCCACGAGTACCCTTATCTCCTCTGGACGAGGACGTGGAAAATAGCCGCCCTGCCCCCTCGGTGTGGACAGGTCGCTCCTGCCAGGGCAGAAGGCAGCCCCAGGCGCGCGCGAGAAGGTAAGCGAGCCCTCCCGCCTACCCAGCCCCCGGCTTCGTGCCCGGCGTGTGTGCGGGCCGCGTGCGGGCTTTCATCTCAGATGAAGACTTAACGAAGGAGCCTGAGAGCGCCGACGCCCTGGCACGCCTGGGGCGCCCTGGTTAAGTCGCGAGGGAGCGGGAGCTGCCGTGAGTGAGCTGGTAAATGGCGCTGGTGACCCCCCGGCCAGCACCGCCTCGCCCTCTTCCTCGGCGACGCCCCTTCTGTACCCACCCGCCTGGCGTACGCGGAGTCCTGTTTAAGAGGCTCACCCAGCAGGTGGACGCCCTCACACCAAGGTGGCAGTTCAAGCCGTGGGGCCTCATTAGGGTGTGCTGCTAGATGACGCTTCTGGGAAGGGGGTTTTGCGTGGCTCTGTTCGCTTTTCTTCCTGGTAAAGAGGAACAGATTCGGCTGGCCACGCCTTCTGCCTTTTGCTTCTTACCTCCTTCTCCTGCCTGGAAGACAGATGTGATGTCTGAGGCAGAGCAACCATCTTGTGACTGTGAGGACGGTAGAGCGGGAACTGGATCCTAGGTGGCGTCCTTGAAGGGCATCCAGATAACCCGTGGGCTCGTTGTCCTCCAAGAGATGAGAAGAATGAGGCTTACACACCGCAGTTGAGTTTCTTGCCGTACGTGACCCAACACAGTTCCTGATTTAGGGAAACAGTGCTGTGCACCCTAGCTAGTGCCTGTCCTTGTCTCTGGAAACTTGGAGTACATTTCATCCTCTGACTTGTGCCCAGGTTTTGGGGTCCTTCTCAGTTTTTGTTCCTTGGGCCCTGATTTCCGTCTCTCTTTAGTGGCCTGGCTAGTACCCATGCCTAGCTGAGAGCATGCCGTGGGCACTCAGTAAGTATTTGCTGGGCAGATGAAATGAACGGGCACCACGTTCGAGTCCGCGGCCAGGATGTGGATGAGTCCTTACGTGTCTGCCCCTCCCATCGTGGAGTGCACAGTCTCCATGGGCTCTCTTAGCTGTCCTCATCCAGGAGGGCGGGCATTGGGACTTCGTCTCTGTCCGCAATATCGACCGGCTCTGGGGAACCTCGGTCTCCACTAGGTGGAGGTGAGTGGGCACAGAGCAGGACCGCGCCCCGACGGTGAGCTCCGCCCCCGTGGACGCGGCCCTCGTGGCCCGACTGGGTGCTGCGCACCGGGTCCCTGAGGCAGTGTGTCGGGAGTTCCCGTCTTCTGACTTCTGCCCCATGTGTATAATCACCTGTCACCAAATCAAAACCCTCAGTGCCGAAAGCTCACACGCCAGTTACACGTGAGGATGATGCACGCGTGGAAGCTGTGGCCTGAAGGTGAAGGTTTTGCGGTTCAGAACCGCGTGTTCTAGCGGCCTCTCGAGATGAGGAAACGGGAGGCCTTGTGTGATTGTCCCGTGACAACACGGAGTTCGGGCCACGCTGCCTGCCAGCCTCCGCGGACACCGCCCTTGTGATCCTCGCGAAAGCTCTGCCCACGAGTAGCACTGGTCCCATTTCGTGGATCAGAAGCCCGTGACCCCAGTCGGGAGCTTGGCTAGAATGCGCTGATCTGCTGTGCCTTCCCTGTCTGTCCAGACCCACGCTTGTAGCTCATTTAGATCCCTCACGTACCATGTGCAAAGATGGTTCCGGAGCGCCAAGGTCACGTGCACATAGGATAGCCCAGATGTTCCGGGCACCGTCAGAAAATTAGTAATTATCAAGCATTCAGACGTGCTAATTGTTTCCCGTTTTGGACGTTTGCAACAAACAGAAGCCCAGTGTATCAGGAGGTGCTGGACGGGCGGCACTGATGTGCGAGGGCTCATCTGAAGTGGGTCCAAACTCTGTGGACACCTTGGGTTTGCAGAACCGGCCCCAGGATCAGCAGAGCCAGGGTTCCGTGAGGCCAACAGGAGTCTTCAATTCTGGGCACGTAGCAGACGGTCCAGGGCATGTGCTCAGGGGGCTCTGAGCCCTGCCAGCGCTGGGGGAGGCCGGGAGAGACCCCCCCCCAGGCGAGGCCTGCAGCCTGGAAGCTGGACATGGTGACCCGGGCACTGGGGACAGTGAGGAGGCCTACGATCGTGGACCGCCAGGGGGGCCACAGACCGTGGCTTGAAGGAGGTTTCTGGCACTTTCTCCTGGCCGGCTGTGTGTGCCTTCCATCTGCCGTGGTCCTTTCTACCCTGGGTCTGGGGTCCCAGGTGTTTGCAGGGGCCTCCCATTTTAGGTTTCCAGGCCTCTCCCCTCCCCTCCCCCTATCCCATCCCCTTCCCCTCTCTCTCCCTCACCTCCCCCTCGCCTCTTCTCTTCTCTCCCCCTTCCCCTCCCCTCTCTCCTTTTCCCTCTCTCCCCCTTCCCCTCCCCCTCTCCTCCTCCTCCTCCCCCTCCCCCACCTTTCTTTGCAGCATACTGAAGTAGATGCCAGAACTAATCATGACTTGAGAACTTGAGAACAAGTGAACAAGCAAGCATTCGAATGTCCTGATTTTTCTGACTTTCTGAAGGAACAATCTTTACTTAAAATGGATTTCACCATAAAAAAAAAAAATACCCTCATGTGAGTTTCTTTGCGTCGAGAGTCCAAAGTTCTCCCGCGTGTGTTCTTGTGAAACCTCAGGGCACTTGCCTCTGAGTTTTCGTCCTCAGAGGGGGGCCTGGCCTGTTGCAAGCGGTGGTGGTGAAACCCTTTGCTTTTGTCAGAAGGCTCAGAATTTGGGTGACTTTTTGCCCGCGCTCTAGGCTGCCCTCTCCTGGTGGCCTCTGGCACTGTTTCAGGTTGGCTCCCTGACTTCCTTTCTTACAGGAAAGAAGACAAAACAAAGCAAACCTAGTTGATTATCCTCAAGCGGGTGTCCCCCCCCCCGAGTGCTAACCTGCCCTCTCACTTAATGCCCTCGAGACACCTGCGGGCTCAGGGTGTTGGTAGGTCACGCCCCGGCCCACCTGGTTCTGTGCAGGGGTTTCTGTGACTTTCCATCCCCCGCACGACTTCTACAGGGAGGAGTCCGCTTAGGTCATGGACTGTGTTAGTTTAGCGTAGCCCAGTGATCCGCGTATTTGGTGGCTTAACGCACACAAATTTATCCTCTCGCTGTTCTGGACACCAGAACTCCAACAGGGGCCGGTCCTCTGGGCTTCAGTCTGCAGGGGGGCGGTTGGGCAGGAGGGCTGATTCCTTCTGGAGGCTCTGACCTCACGGCCATGCTGGTACCTCTGCCCGTACCTTCCCCTGTGCTCCCGTCACCACCTCTGACCTGGCCTCTGCTCAGGAGGACCCTCGTGATGGCTTTGGGCTCACCCAGAAAATGACCCGAGATCCATAATCATCCCCAGGCTGCTTCTGCGCAGACCCGTGTGCATGTGAGGCGACACTCCAGGCATCCCTGGGGCCTCCCGCGGGCGTTATGAAGGAGGGACACACGGTCGCTTCCTGCTCCCACGTGTATCCCCTCCTCATGTCCCTTCGTGCGGTTCCGAGGGGTCCTCAGCAGTTGTTCACCGCGGGGGAAGCGGGGGCCCAGGGTGACCGAGGAAACCCGGCTCTTGGACGCCCCACGCAGCCCTCATCCAGTCCCGCCTCTTGGCAGGGGCCCCCACCTGCCGTAGCTGTGTCCGTAGTTGGGACCCTGTTTGGCAGCTTCCTCGTGGGTCCCGAGATGTGATTTGCCACTCGAGGGCGTGAAGGGTAAGCAGAGGCTCCCAAGCCCAGAGCAGCTTCCGGTCTGGCTGCTGCCAACGTTGCCTTGTTTGGTTTCACTGTTTTCTCGCTGACAGTGTGTGGGGATTTGGGAAGGATTAAGGTAAGCCTTCAGCGACAGATAAACATCCACGGGCGGAAGAGTGCCAGTCCCCGCCTTGTCTCTAGGAGGACGGTCCTCCCGGAGGATGGGAGGGGACCAGCAGGAGCCACAGGTGCGGAGGGGGGCGTTCCTGGCCTGGTCTGGATACAGTTCAGTTGAGTTCCAGCCCCGGGGTGGGGCGTGTGCAGACCTGTGTCTGCCGGGAAGGATCCTTCTCTCTCTGTCTCCGGACCAGAACCAGACGGAGAGAGGCTTACCTTCTGGGTCTTCCCTCAGGACCGTGTGCGTGTGCCTGTGCACCTGACTCGGAAGAAAGTCGGGTTTTTGTCTTGCTTTGGTTTTTCCACCCAAGTGTGAGTTTGAACACTGTTGACACTGACCTGCCTGGAAAGCTGAGGGGGGACCCCTCGTTTGCTGAACACATGGCCCCGGGCTCCTGCTTATAGCAGGGCTCATAGAAGAGCGCAGGGTCAGAGTCAGGGGCATTCTTGGGAGGGGGGCTGAGCTGGGGTGCCCTCCCTTCCCTGGGCCTCAGTTTCCTTACCTGGAGAGCAGAGACCTAGCACGTCCACCTGTGGCCGAGGAACCACCTGCCTGGGGGGCACTTGTGAAACCTGGCAGACCCCGGGTCCCCTCCCAGACCCTCCGGCCTGGGTTGAATGGTGGGGGCCCACAAGCTACATGTCCCTGGAACCTGTGGCTGATTTTGTTTGGAGAAAGGCTCTCGTGGGTATAATTAAGTAAGGATCTTGAGATGAGATTATCCTGGATGATCTGGGGGGAGGGGGACTATATCCAGTGACAGGCGTCCTTAGAAGAGAAGACACAGGGGAGAAGCCACAGGAGGGGAGGCAGGAAGGACCCTTCCCACACCTTGACTTTGGACTCTAGCTTCTAGAACTCCAAGAGAATAAATTTTTGTCACTTGAAGCCACCGAGTTGGTGATCATTTGTTACAGGTGCCTGGGACACTGCCACACCCACCGCATCAGAAATCCTGGGGATGCGGCCTGGGCCTCTGCCTGTTTGATGTGTCTCGTGGGGAAGCGGATGTTCATTAAAGCCTGAGGGCCTTGGGTCTAGAGGGCTCAGGACCCCAGGGGTCAGCATCCCTCGTGAGGAACCGTGTTCTCCCTGAGGGTGTGTGTGGGGGGTGGGGGGGGGTAGCCCGCATCGGAAGGCGTGCCTCGGGGGGTGGGGTGGTTGGAACAAGGCCGTGAGCATCCGTGTCTCCAGGACGGCAGATGAGGCCCCTCAGCACGGTGACACAGCATTCCGTGTTCCAGAGCGTGACAGAGGGTTCCATCGGAATTAAAATGTATGTGGGACGTTGGCTCTCCTCCCGTTATCTTTCCTTTCAGATGCCATCTTAACAAGGATGATAGCTCAGGTGATATTGCGTAGATGTGTCGTAAATATCGTGTTAATCTCCAGGTGTGCATTTGGGAGTGGCGCATGTCTGCGCTCGCTCCCCCTGCTCTCGGGCAGGGAGGCGTGGGTACAAGGCGCCTCTCCTCCCCCCAGGGCTGCTTTGCCGAGCCGGTGCAAAAAGGCGTGAGTTCCGTCTCCGAGTGTCTCGTTCCTCGTGTTCCGAGGGTGTTCCCGCCCGGCTGCTCGGCTCCTCCGAAAGCAGAGGGAGCCGGCTTGCCCTGGAGCAGCCACTCGGCGGTTTGCAAGGGCCCAGCCCCTGTCGCCGTTGCTCCTTTGCAGCTGCGTTGGGGGCAGCCTCCGTTTCCCCGGGGATGGTCGCAGGGTACCCTGAGCGGTTGCCGGGGAGCCCCGGGTACCTCGCGGGGAGTCTGCTGCCGCAGGTCCCACAGCCCGGCCGTCCTGACTCCTCCAGGGTCTGGGTGGGCAGCCTGTTCCCGCCAGGAGACGACGCAGGATGCCTGGGGTCCCCAAGTCGCGCCCCAGCTGGGCCCTGGGGCCGCATTTGCCTCTGGTGGCCGGAGCTGCTGGGTAAGCCACTTGGTGGCTCGGTCCTGACCCTCGGGCTGCTTGGTAGTCGGAGGGGATTTCCGGGAGAAAGACCCCCTTCTTCCTTTCTTTTTTATTCTTCAGCGAGGTACTGAGAGCGGGCCTGGGCTGGCCCGTCGGAGGGACGCCCGTGGGCGTTTGATTACTGAGCGCCGTGAACAGGATGGGCCACGCGTGCAGCCCCCTTCGGCGAGCACCGGCACGTCACGGTGGGACGGTCATTCTCGTGTGGTGACCGCGGCTCTTCTGAGCTGGGCTCTGTGCTGGGCGCCTCCCCGGGGCCAGCTGCGTGCACCTGCGCAACCGACCCCGGGAGGCAGGCGCGTCACTGGCCCCCCTTTACCAGGCAAGGGCTGCTGACGCGTGACGCTTCGGGGTCCCGCGTCCACGCTCCCCCGCTGGCGCCTGACGTCGTCCCCCTGCCCCGACCATCACCGCGGTCCCGGATTTTCTGGGTGTAGGGCCGGGACTGTTCGGCTTCGGGGTGTCCAGACCCAGTGCCCCGTCGGCGGCTGTGTGACCCCAGGTGCATGTCGTGACCTGCGTGACCTTCAGTCGCACTGGCCGTGGGAGGAGACGAATGGGAGCCCTGGGCTCGCGGGGGAGTCTGGGTGGCCCTGCAGGCGGACGTACAACGAGCGGGAGGCAGGCCCGGCCTGTTGAGGGCGCAGCTGAGCTGCCCCAGGTCACCGGGTCACAGGTGCTACTGCCTCAGCCAGTGCAGCTGGCCCTGCTCAGCCCCGCGGTACCCGCCCTGCCCTGCTTCTCTCCCTTCCCCAGGCTGGGGGGGTGCAGCCCACGTCCAGGCCCCAGCAGGAAGCGGACTCATTCCCGATGCGTGACCGGGGGAGGGGGGGCGCCCGGGGCCGCGGGCACCTGTCTTCTCCAGGCGCCTCGGTCGGCGGCGGAGGACCTCGGACGCTCCCCTTGAGAGTCGAGCCCCGAGACGCGGGCAGCCGGCCTTCGAGGTGGGAGCTTTTCTGCGAGATGGCAGCTGCATCTGGTAGGTTTTTACGGTTTTGTGTGGGGACTTCTCGACGTTCTCACGTGTGGCCAGAGACCTGTTGGCGGAGGGCGTGTGTCTCAGAAGCAGTCAGTAACGGCGTGGCTTCCTTCAAGCTCTGTGGGCTCATGGAGAGGCAAGTGAGAATGTGAGTTATTCGCCGTGGTTGTTTAGGAACAGGGCTGTGGGGTGATGGGATCGTGTCAGGTCGTATTTAACGCTGGAGCAGGGACGCGCCCGCGGGGTCAGAGGCTAACTCGAGTGTGGCCGTGGTGCCAGTTCTCCCTCTGTACAGCTGGACGCTTTTCCCTCTGTCGTTCTTTCCCACCTTCCCTCAGTACAAAGGAGGGGTTAGATCACTTGTCTTAACTGTAGCTCTTAATATCTTAAGATAAAACACAGAATGCCAGGAAGGGCTGAAGGTGATAAAATTGCGATCAGACGTCTGTAAAATTACAGAACTTAATGTTTTCTTCAGAACAGGGAGGCTTTTCGATGAATTTTTTTTTGCCTTAAAGGAGCTGGACGGCTTCAGGATTGATCTGCAGAGAAGTGTAAGCTAGACTTCCACGTGGGGAAAAAAATAGTTACATGCTTGAAAGGTTAATGGCTGGTAAACGACAATTTTCTACAATCCTGGCTAATAAGAGTACCTTATAAGACATAAAATGTCATGCTGGCAGAATTACAGGGGCCTTTGAAATCCATTTAAAGTCTCGGATCCTTTGAAAATGGGGGTGGGGGGAGTGTAGTGGGAGCTTCAAGTGTTTTCCTTGGTGGTTGAACGATGGAGAAGCCAGGTACGAGCTTCTCCAGAGAGGGGGAGTCTTTCTCCCGGGTATTTTTGGCTCAAACGTTGAACAAATGCTCCGGACTCCTAGTCCCGGAAACTGCAGGTGAATTTTTACTGCGGTAGTTCAGTCCTGGCTAAACCTGCCCTGTGTTTGTGGGTCATTGAGCTGGCCCTGCTCTGGGGATTTGCATTGGAAAATGCTGTAACGTGGTATTGCCTACGAGTCTCTGGGTTTTAAACACGGTGACAGTGGCAGCCTTTTGTGGCAGCCCCTAAAACTAGAATGGGCTTGTCTCCGCTTTTTAGGTAGGAATCCCAGGGCACAGAGACTCTGGAACTTTCTAGAGCTCCACAGGGATAAATTGGGGGACTGGAAAACAAGGGCCTCCTCATGTTAGTCTGCCCGCCTCTCCCGTCCTGCTTGCCTTCCTTGGATGCGAGGAGTCTGAGTGTGCAGAGCAGATGACCGAGCAGTTAGAGAAAACCCGTAGGGCCGGCCTGGGAAACAAGTGCTCCTGGTGTGTTACTGTCCCCGTGCCCTTTGGATCCTGCACCTTCTGTATTAAGTCGAGCCCCTTGACAAGGGCACCCTTTCCTCCTAAGTGATAGAAGACAGTCCTTACGTCCAGCTACGCTGAATCAGCGTGATGGAGGGGCCAGCGGGCTGCCTTCCTAATTTCTTTGTGAGCAGGATTAAATTCCCCTTGGGGCTGGCACAGGGCCGCGGGCTTGGCTCTGGCATCTCATAACAACGGGCTGCAGCAAAGAGGCTCACGTGCCTGCATGTAGATTCTGAAAGTCTCCCCTGCTCACCCGATGTTGCATCAGTGCCTCTCACCTGTCACCCTCGTCCGGTGCATGAAGCCACGCGAACCTAAAATAGGGATGTGACTTTCCGGCACCCTCGGCCTGGAGGTCGTCCGCTCCCCGCACCCCCCAGGGGCCTGAGCGAAGGTGCCATGCGAACTGGACGGCTCTGTCACAGTGTGAGGGGATCTTACTCGTGCCTCTCCCCAGTGGAAACATCACAGTAAAGGGGAGCTGGGGTCTCACACCGACAAGCCAGGATTTGGGTCGAGGCAGGTGGGGACTGTGGGACCGACCCTCCTGGGTTTCTTTGCGTGAGCTGACGGCCGGGGGCTGGCGGAAGACGGCAGCGGCCTGAGAGCACGGGACTTGGGATCAGGACGCCACACTTGTGCTTGGAATTGTGTCACGGGTGGCATCTCCTCCCTTTACGGAAGAGGCACCGAGAGGAGAGGCCTTTCTAAGCCAGGCCTCTGTCCTCTGGGAGCCCTGGAGCGGGTGCCCAGGACTGCTGGAGACAGGCCCCGTTGTCAGGCTCTAAAAGGAGGATTCTGGGAGGATGGCATTCTGTGACGTGCAGATGAAGTTCCCCAGTGGCTTTCTAAGGTTGCCGCTTCAAGGAGGCTCTAATCACTTCCTGTGAGCACAGGAGAGCAGGGGCGACTCCCAAGATGAGGAGGACAGAAGTGTGCCCTCTGGGTATCTGCTCCTCTGTGCAGGCAGAAAAGCACATTGTTCCCTCACTCTGAAAGGTATTTTATCAGGAAGGCATCCCCTCCCCGCGGTTATCTAGGAATTGTTTTATTGCGTTTCTCCCTTATCAGTTTTGAAATAATATTATTTCCTTCGTGCTTAAATGCCACGCGGGTTAAAACTGCTGTTGGAAATGGCGCCACGGACGGGTGTCTCGTTTATTGCCAGAGTTCTTGGTCGGTCTCAAGGAGGACAGATGGGACGGGGAGGCCGCGTGTGGCTCTGGACACTTGTGTGTGTCTTTCTGAAAGAGTCCCGGGTTCCGAGTGTTCAGCAGGCGCTGAGGAGGCAGGCGCTTATCTATGTATTTCCGACCATATTGTGCGGTTAATCTCCACTCACCGTCTCCCAGTGGAACCGCTCTTCGTGAGACTGGAGCCTCTCTCCAGAAAGTTATTTGATTTTTGATGTAAGGAAAGGATTAATGCAGTTGGGTTTTGATAAGGCTGGCCGTCTAGCGTGGCACAGACATGTGCGTCCTGCCCGTATCGCTGACAGTTGCTTCGTTACATAGGAGCTCTGCAGAGCGGCGATACGGGCGTGCGGAGATAATTGTAGTTCTGCTATTTAAAAACGAAGTCTAGTGCTTTGCAATGTTAAAATGATAACCTGTTCAGGGAAACTCGCAGTGTCTGTCTTTTGGCACGGAAAAGCCAACCTCTCCCAGCGGCTTGCCTCGCCTCCTGTTAACATATTTTTTATTTTCCTGAGCGTGAATCAAAGCCTCGTTTCTGTTTGAACTCTTAGGCCGGACCGTGGGGCAGAGGTGTGTGTGTGCAGTTGGGCACTAAACGTATTTCCAGACGCTCTGTACCGACAAGGTGCTTCTGCCTTTTGCTTTTCAAGGATCTCAGATTTTGAGATTGGACGTGTTTGGTTAGACTCGGCGTCAGTAGCTTCCGCTGTAGGGAGCTTTCCTGATCCAGGCGCTAATCCTGGTGTCCTGCCTGGGAACTGAGGGAGGGAGAACCAGAGGCCACACTTGCGCCGTGGATCGGAGTGATCCCATAATCTGTCATCTTCCTCTCGCCAGCCGGACAGTGACGGGGCTGCTGTCCACGCCCGCCCTCTCGCTCACTGCTGTTTCCCTCGTGGCCACGTCTGTTTTGATGGGGTGGGCGTCCGTGGAGGCCCAGGATGCTGGATAACGGAGACTGGGCCTAATACTCTGTCACAGCGTCTCTGAGACGGCAGTGGGGTCAGGGGCTGTTGGACAGAGAAAGTCGTGGGGTCCAGCCCGACGCCACGCTGCGTTAAGACAGCCGTTAATTGTTTAGCGCTTGGTGGTGACGCCTTGCTTCGGAAGCGCTTGTGAATCTTGGGATTCCTAGATACCAGAGCGGCTGCGGCACTCTTTGTTTGGCCCATCGGCCACGAATCCCAGAGGGCCTTAAGCCCTCCATGGCACGTTCCCAGTGCCCTTTTCCCTTTTCCCCCATGCCACGCCCACCCCTTCCTCGGGTGGGCACTGAGCCACGTGCCGACACGAGTGGTACTTGCCAGCCCTTCCTTCCTCCCGCTGCCCCTTTGTTTTGGCTGCCCCTCCAGCTGCCCTGTCATTGGTGGGAACCTTCCAGGGCCTCCCGCCTCAAGTGCTGTTTCTTTGTGGAGCCCCCTTCCGCTGCCTACTCCCATCCCTTTGCCTGAGCTAAGTGAGATTAATTGCTTCCATTGTCTCACCGCTTTATTAAAGTGTGTGATGATGTAGTGTTTATTGTGCTCTCCTCCACGTCTGCCCGAGTGTGGTTGCACTGTGTGCGTGTGCGTGTGCGTGTGCGTGGCATTCCAGCTAGAGGTGGGGCAGCATGTGTGCTAGGGAGCTGGAGGGCGAGGCTGACGCCCGGGTCACCCGCGAAGCCTCCCTCCCAGGAAGGAATCTTTGCAGGGAAAGGAGATGAGCTTTCTCCCACCTCTTGGAAGGGCAGAGGCTGGAACTGACAAGCATGGGAATTTGAAAGCATGAAAACCAGAGAAGAACGGACATAAAATGGAAGAGTCAAAGTATTTTCATTCTGCACCTCTGTATTGGGGCTCGCTCGGTGTATTTATTAAGGCGTTATCAAAGCAAAGTAAGGCAAGTGGGTCTCAGTCTAATGAAATCGCCCCTCTGTGGACCGCATTAGCTTCAGGTGCCCAGAGCATAATTGGGTGGCGGTGGTGATTATCGCATCGGGAGCATTAGGGCCGGACAGCCTCTCTCTTTGTGTGCTGTGTGCACAGCACGGCTCACGAGAGTCTTGGCGGACGAGGGGCAGGGGTGAATGACACCTCCAGCTCTGGTCCGCACATTTCATCCCCTGGTGCCCCTCTCTGACTCAGGGCCTGTGTTACAACCCGGCAGAAAGGCACATGGGCTCTGCCCTTTGGTAAATTTTAACTCCCGGTTTGTTTGGCTGGTCCCGGCATGGGCAAGGCACGCGGTGGTCTCTCACCTGGGGGCCAGGGGGCTTCATTTTTTAAATGACTTGACTTTGTGTCCCTCCCTGCCACCACCACCCTTCACCAGGGCGCCCTGTCTGCCAGGATCCTTCCGCTGCTGAGCTTTGGGTAGGTCTGTAGAGTTATGTTGACCTCAGGGAATGGGGATCTGGAGGTGTCTGCGTTCCTCAATGTGCAGGAGTCAAGCTGCTTGGCTGATAACGTTTTATTGATTCAACTCTTCTCCCGGCCTTGGCGAGCTGGAGGGCTCCCCAGATGAGGTGGTGATGCTGCGGTATTTTGGCGCTGTGGAGGTTCTCTCTGTAGATGTTGAAATGATACGATGTGTTCCTCGTGGGCCAGGGGTGTGTGTGTTATCACCTCCTGCAGTTACTCGAGGGTGGCGGCTCCTGGGCAGGGGATGCCCAGCCCTCAGGGAAACACGCAAGGCGTAATCGTTGTTTCCAGAGGAGGAGTTCAGAATCAGAGACGGAGGCAGTTTGGAAGGGAATTTGGGAGGGAGTGGGGACGGGCCGCGAAGCATGTTCTGTCTCCTTCAGAAGCATGGAGTTGAGGCTTTGCAGGGTCTCTGATGATGGGCCTGTGGGGAGCCAGAGGCCTCCGGGAAAGAGCGGTACCCCAGAGTCTCATGGTCAGTGATCAAGGAGGTGCTGATGGGATGAACTTCACTTCCCAAGTGGGGGTTGGCTTCAGATCCCGGCGGCCGGGACCCTTCCTGGTGGAGGTTCAAGATCGACCGGCAGCTTTCCTGGGAGCAGCCGAAGCCAGTGGATATGCCGTGACTTGCAAAAGCCTGGGGTCGAGGCCCGGGCAGGGATCTCTTTTCTGGCCCCCTGCCTCCGAGGGGGGCCCCGTGTTCCTTTACGTCTAGGGTGAGAAGTCACGAGGCCGTGACTGCTGTTCCCAAGAGCCGTCCCTCCAAAGTTAAGACACTGTGGCCAGGAGCAGGTCCGGGAACATTCCAGGAGGTGGGCAGGGGCTGGCACGGGTGGGCGTATCCTCCCAGGGCCTTGTTGCCTCTCAGCTGTCGTTCTCAAACGCACCCTTTGCTGAAACACCACAACCAGCTTCGGAAGCCGAGCTGGAGGGCCCAGTGCTCTGCGGCTGCCACAAAGCCCCGAGCACTCCTCACCCTGCCCTGCCCGAGACCCTGCAAAAGCGAGCGCCCAGTGCCTCCTGCTTCCCGTTGTGCTGGGGCCTCTGCGGGGCCGCCTCCTGGGCTGGGCACCCTGCCTCTGCTACCAGCTGTGCTCTCGCCCCTCTGCTTCTCCCCTGCTGTCCAGAGCCTACGGCAGTGTTTTCTTGCCTGTCGCCCTCCGTTCACCGCCCCGTGGGCTCCCAGACCTGCTTCTTGGTGTGCCCCCAGGCCTGGAGCAGGCTGGGCCCAGAGGGACCAGTTGGGGCTGGTCGCTGAGCAGGTGATGGGGCGTGTCCTGCCCAGTGGGGCCTGTGTGACTGTCCCACCTTCCCTCCCTCCCTCCCTCCCTCTTTCCCTCTCGGCCAGTACTGCTCAGCCCTTCATCCCTCTTCTCTGCTTTCCTTCCCTGAGTGGTTCCCACCTCCCCTCACCCCTGGTGGCTGGTCTTCTCCAGAGCCCCCACCGGAGGCTAGGATCCCTTGCCCGTGGGGAGGGTGCTTCGGCTGCCATGGGGCTGCCTTGGGACTCAGCCTGGGAAGGTCAGTGGCTGGATCTCCTCCCCTCCTCCCCGTGCACCTGCAGGGGCCAGGCACCCACGGTTGCTGGATTCCTGGGTGGAAGAAAGAGCCTGCCCCTGAGACTAGACCGGGTGCCCTGATGGTGGAGGGAGACTGTGGGAGGGGTCTGAGAACCGGGGAGCCTGCGTCCTGCGAGGGCGGTGCCTTCGCCTAAGCCCTGTGGGGACGCAGACTCGGCCTGCACCCCTAGTGCCCAAGAAACGTGAGCAGTGCAAACCCTGACGTGAAAACCTCCAGTTTTGTGACCTTCTGTGAGTCCAGCACCCCGGTTGCCGGGCCGGACTCCAAGCTTGATGGCGGGTTAATGCCGTTTCCAGTAACAGAGCGGCTGTGTGGAGGCTCACGCTAACAGGAGGTTCAGACACTCCTTGCAGACAGGTAGTTGGAAGGAAGGGGGACATCCTAGTCAGGGCCCGTGGCTGCAAGGACGAAACTCCAGGAGGTCAAGGCTGGGCCTGGTGTGAAAGAATAGACCTCCACACCTATCACCTGTCGGTAGCCACCGGCGAGGCAGGTCTGACGACGGCCCCACCCTCCCACTGGCCATGAGCCTTGACTGCTGGGGCTGGGGCTGGGTGGGGTGGGGTGGCCGTTCCCTGGGGCTGGGTGTGAGAAGGGGGCGTGGGGGGAAGGTGCAGGTGAGCGGGGCAGAAGGAACCTTACTTGGAGGCGGAATGCCCACGAAGGTGGGCAAGTGGGTTTTAACGGCACTTTGTCCAAACGCGGGCTGTTGGCGCCTGAGGACCAGGGAGTCAGGCCCCGCATGGTCTCCTGAGGTATGGCGTCTGCGGTAGGTCTGGAGGGCGTCGGGGTTCCCAGGGCCCACGCGGCGTTTGGGCCGGGGGTCCTGCAGCGACAGAGACCCTGTTATGCTGTCTCCCAGGCCTCAGGACGGAACCAGGACGCCCCGATTCTTGCAAATCTCGATTTTTCACCGAGAAAGCAAGCAGCAGGTATGAGCAGAGATTTAGTGGCGTTGCTTTGCTTTTACTGTGCTTATTTATAAGCGCCATGTTGGGCATTGATATAAATTTGCCTGTTAAGTACACGTGCTTCCGTAAAATCAAGGAGTCCATTAAAACAGAAGTGGAGGTCTGGCTCGCGAGGGGGCCGAGGGGAGACCACAGCGCGTGGCGTCCATGCGTGAGGCGTGCGCCCGTCGCTCTGGCTGCGGCCGGGGGCCTGGACGACCTTCCCGAGTGTGCGACCTCCTCTCCCTTCCCCTGAGCGAGGGGTGGGGGGCAGCGGCGTCCGGGCCCCGTCTCACGCTGCTGTCGTTCCATCGCTCTGGACGGTGAGTGCCACTGGCTGCCTGTCCCGTGCTGATGAAACGTTTCCCGCTCAAGTCATGAGTTTTCAAGAAAAGTGACGATGGTCCCGAGGGTCTGCAGATGGGGCAGACCCAGGACGCACGCTGTCCTCACCCCTTGGACACGTGGCTCTGGGCCGTCAGCCTCCCTGCTCCGGGTTTGTGGTGGGCAGGGCTCTCCCTCACGCCCCGGGTTCCAGGCAGCGGTGTGCGGCCTCGGGTGCCCGGTCACCCCCTCCGGGAAGTGGGCCCCATAAATCGTGTGGGGGAGGGGCGTCCGTGCAGCCAGCGCCGAAGCCGAAGGGGCCGTGTGCTCGGAGCCCACGTAAGGGAACTGACCCCGGACCTGTGCACCCGCCACGGGCCCCCCTGCCCCCCCTCAGCTCCGCCAGGCGGACTGCCGACACGATAAACACAACACATGTGCTGCATCTGTTGATTGAGCAGGTTCCGGCCACGCTTCTGGTGTTTGTGCCTTCGAGAATCCCAGCTGCTCTGCAGAGAGGCTTCAGAGGAATCGAGACGGTTGGCGTGGGGGCCACTTGGGAGCATAATTAGTGATGAAACAGAGCAAGGATTCACCTCTGCAAGCACACTTTAGACAAGGTGGTTTCTTTTTATTTTTTTGTTTATTTTGAGAGAGAGAGAGAGCTTGAGCAGGGGAGGGGCAGAGAGAGAGAGAGAGAGAGAGAGAGAGGGAGACACAGAATCCGAAGCAGGCTCCAGGCTCCGAGCTGTCAGCACAGAGCCCGACGCGGGGCTCGAACCCATGAACGGTGAGATCATGACCTGAGCTGAAGTCAGAGGCTTAACTGACTGACCCCCCAGGTACCCCTAGGTATACTTACTGTTGACTTCACGTGACCTTTGAAAGGTTTTTGTTTCTACCAGGTGCATGTGCATGTATGCAGTGTGTGTGAGTGTGCATGGGACTCCTGTGTGTGTGCACAAGCACACACGTGGGTGCGATCTAATGCAGACCTGTAGCTTGTGTTCGTATGTGCACACGCGTGCTTTGTGTGGGTGTGTAAGTGGGTGTCCACGTGCGACGTGTCCGTGTGCAGGTGCCCAAGCATGTGGTTGTGTGGTGTGCTTATGTGTTTGCACACGTGTGGGCGTGACGTGCGTGTGCGGGGACAGGACTCCCTGGATCTTTGCTGCTGGAATCCGTGCCGTGATGAGTCTTTGTGAACCCGGCTTACGGACCGTCTCCCGTTACTTCCTCACGACGAATCCCTAGGGGCGGAACTCAGAACTGCTGATTCAGAGGCTGTGTTCCTTGTGCGGCTCGGGATCCGCTCGTTTAGGAGGTGGCGCTGATTTGCATCCCGGTGACGACGCTGGGTGTGCGCGTGTCCCTGCGCCTCACGCCCAGGGGCCCTTCCGCGGCCGTTCCTTTAAAGCCATGTCCCGGGGTGACCGGCGTCCTCCGTCGAGAGGCTGGGTGCTCAAAAAATCTGCCTTTCCCTCCTCTTTTTCTCTTGCAAACTGCACGTTGGCGCCTGTTAGCGTTCCTAGCAGGGCGATAGGTGTGGTCTACGCAAACCGCAGATTCATCAGGGAAATCCGACATCTGTCTTCAGCCGACAGGGCCGTGCACTTCTGCGAGCCCACTTGCTGCTGACAACCCTCTGGGGAGTTTTGTGATTTTTTTTTTTTTTTCAGGTAGTTTTGGTGCATTCTTTTTTTTTTTTTTAATTCTTATTTAAATTCTAGTTCATTAGCATACAGCAGAGCCGAATCTGGTGATTCATCACTTCCTCCCAGCACCCGGTGATCGTCATCCCTAAGTGCTTAGCAGGTGCTAACGTGTCCCTAATGTGTGCCCTGCCCGGGTGCTGAGGAGGTGCGTGGCTGCTGGAATGCGGTCTGTCCAGGGGCCATTTGTTTGTATTAACGAGCGAGCAGAACCCATCCAAATTGGCTGAAGCCCCCACACGGGTTCTTTGAAAGTCAGCGGAACTTTCTAAGGCCTGGGTCCAGGGTTTAAACGGCTTGGGGAGCCAGGGCGTCCACCTGTAGAGGGCCTGACACAGTCATCATCGAGGCTGCGTAGGCAGAGGACGGCGGGACGTGCCAGACTCTGCCCTTGTCGTACAAAAGCAGCCATGGACAGTTGGCGAGGAGAGGGGTGCTGTGTGCCCCAACTCCAGGCTGTGGGCCGGATTCCACGTGGCACACAGCCCCACCTTCTACTCCTCTGCCAGATGCCCCCGCTTCCGCTTTGCCCTTCTCTGTAACGTGTGGGAGAGAACGGGCCCTGGGTGAGACCTCTTGCTCCCAATGCATCAATCCGTAGCGTTCATGCAAGCACGTGACGCATGGTGTTGTCCACCCATTGGACAGATGAGGAAACCGAGGCCAACAAGCGGAGACGGCGTTGCCAAGGTCACGCTGAACGCACGGCTGGCCGCGTAAGGGCAGTTCGGCGCGGGTCCGGCGATGGGGCCAGAGGCTGGGGCGCGTGCCTGCAAGCCACAGCCCCCAAGACCCGGGCGGCTGGAGGGGACGCAGAGGACACGGGGACACAGCTGTGGAGAGCCCGGCCTGCCCCCTCAGCCCCGCCGCCCAGCGCTCGCTGCTGGGCAGATGATAATGACACCCGTAACGACGGCCGTAACGGTGAAAGATAAAGGAAATGAAACATTATTAACCGCTGATGGATAGTGTATTCAGTTTCCAATTTAATGACCTGTAACTGCAAATCTAGGGTTAAGAATGAACCAATTTCCCACTTCCTTTTTGCTCTGTTCATCCCAGATAAGGAAAGGACAGGATTACTCCAGAGACGTGGAATCCAAATGTCAATGTTCTGCCTCATTAGAGAAACGGGCGCGACTCCCCTGAAAGCCTGCACGGCTGGGGTGCTGTTGTTCAGCTCACCTGCTCGGGAGGTGCTCGTAGGGCCCTGTGCGCCCTCACGGGGAGGGCGTCCCCGGGGCTGGAAGCCTGCTCCCCTCCCGCACCCTCACCCCTTCCCTCGGCTCCTCTTCCCAAGGCCGTGAACTTGCACAGCTAGTGCATCCCGGTCGGTGGGGTCGCACGTGCCTGGGAGCAGAGTGGGGCGGCCGTACAGAGCCCGAGGGAGCCATTCCTGGCAGGGATGTGGGCGCCTTACCCGCCCACCATCCCGGCAGGGCGCTGAGAGATTAGAGACCGGTGTTCAGGTTGATGGCATGTTGACCAGATTGTGTGCGTGTGGCCCGTGGTCTCCTTCCCAGGGCTTTTGCGTGGAGAGCAGGGGGTGGGAGCCGCCTGGGTTCTGTTGCCCCAGGGCCCCTCCCCCCAGGCCTCCAGCCCTGCTGCAGGGGTGCAGCGGCCAATGACGCTTGGACATCCCACGGCGGTACTTTACGAGGCCAGGCTTTCCAGCCATTCTGCGCACGACTTGATAGAACCTTCCGGATCGGATAGAACCTTCCCACTTGAGGTGGGAGGGGCTGCTGGTTACAGTTCACAAGCCAAGAGCGGTTGGTAGCTAATGCTTTTCCTCAAGGAGGGAAATTATGAGCAAACACTTCTGCTCGGCAACTTTGTGAAAACAAACATATGACAGTATAAACGCTTCTTAACAGCCCTGCATATTGGTCTGGTTCACAAGACACTGAAACCCTAAAATAAAACAATGAGAAAGGATGTGTGTGCCAGCTTGCGGGGAAGGATCTGACGGGTTCATTCTCACTGGTTTACGGGCAAGTTTCAGAACTGCATCTGTTACTGCTTTGTGAACACTCAGACGTCCTCTGGGCTTGTTTTCTTGCACTCTGTGACTGACATCTGCCCAAGGCTTACCGTCCGCCAGCCCAGTTGGGAGGATGGGAAAGTTCAGCCCTGTCATTTTAAACACAGCTGACGTCAGACTTCTCCACGCTGCCTCTCAGAACACTGGATGTGTGGTAAAACGGCCACTTTAGATGGGACACAGAATCTCCACACGTGCCGTGGATGCCGGGGTCCTCCGCCCCCCTGCTCCGTGGCCCTGATGCCGTGTACCCTCTGGGAGTCTGCCTTCTCAGCTGCACCCTGGGGGGACAGCCACGGTGGCCTCGGTGTCCAGAAGTCAAAGGTGTGCCCTCGCCATGCACCTGCTGGTGGATGGTCGTCGCTCAGCCCCTGGTAGCTCGTGAAAACGAAGACACTTGAGGGGACTGATGGGGGTTGTGAGCCTGTGAGCTGTGCTCGTTTCCCACAGCAGCCTGCAGTCTTGGGACGCCCAGCGCAATCCCCCCCTTGCGGGGCATCTGGTGCGTGTCAGAGCTTGGAGTTGGGTGGACGCCACGGGCTTGGTTCCCAGGTTGCTTGAGAAGCTGCCTTCCCTGCACATCCTCCCCACGCTCGCTGGGGCGGCTTCCAGAACTGTGCGTTGGGTACCCGGGCGTGCCTCTGGGCCTGCGTGTCTGTCCTTGCGTCCGGCACCCCCCTGCCCCGGCGGGTGAGGCTTACTGGGTAAACCCCCGCCCCCCCAACAGCAGCCCACAAGGAAAGCATGACCGTGGGACAGACCTTGGTTTCCCAACCTGCTCGGAAAGACGGTCCAGCAGCTGAGCTGTGCCGAGATGCCCAGGTGCCCGGACTGGCAGGTGACTTGGCACTGAGCCGTGTCTGTCCGGAAACGAGTGCACATTTGCTCCTCCAGCCACAGGGAAACACCATTTGGGCGCCACATGTTTTCAATGAGATCGGGTTTCACAGGATGAAAGAAAATCGCAGCCAATAGGATTTGGAAGGACAGTGATCAGCCTTTAAAAAAAAAAATCTGTTTATCCAAATCCATTTGTTGAGAGAAGCCTCAGGCATATTTTTATTCTCGTGATTTTGTTTTTCCCAAATAGAATGCGTTCCTCGGTGGAGTTCTCTGGTTACGTGTTCCCACAAAAACCCCCTTGCGTGGAGTGGCCACAGTTCCTAGCTGATCCGTGAAAATGGGATTTTCCTGATCTTTGGTTCAGGCCCCCAGAGTTGAACTGTGTAACCTCTTTTAGCGGAAAAAATCACATTTGTCCCCCTTGACTGGCAGCCTAATTCTCTTGCCCACCGGTGTCGGAGGTTGTGGCCATGCACTGTGGGGTGACCTGGGTGACCCTCAGGCACTTAGGCAGGTCTCACAGGGGCCTGGGTGGGGGGAGGCGAGCTGCCCGCTGATCACATCATCCACCCAGAGCGGCCAGGAGCCCCTGCAAAAGGGGGCGGGCGCCTAGCGGTTCCTAATTAATGATCCTGCTGGTCCAGCAACCCCCTGCTGCCCTCGGCCCGGCAACAGGTGCGGCTGTGGTTACCGCGGGCCCGGGCGGCAGGGACAGGTGACGCGGAAGCAGGACTCGGTGGCCACCACGGGTGAAGGCGCTGACGACTGGAGCACGCCCGCCTGGCGCTGACATTAGGGGCTGCCCCTCACGGGACGCAGCGCGGCCCCCACAACACACGGCTTTTATCTGTGTCGGCCGTTCAAGAGGATTCACGGTCTTCAGGCGATAATAAAATCATCAGGTTCTGCGGCGAAAGTCACAGACTCTGGCTCCTTGCAAGCAAACTGGGCTTAAAAGGAAAATGGCTTATCCAGATCCTATTAGGAAAGGACAAAAAACATTTAAAAAGCGGGGAACTCCTTTCTCCCAGCCATTGTAGTGGGAGTGGGGTTTATGGACAGCCCCTTTCTGGGGGGGGTTGGTTTTTGCTCCCAGGCCAAATGGAGAATTCACGGAGGCCCCAGCAGTGTTGGGGTGATGGGGGGAAGGGAGGAGGAGGGGTGACCCCCTGCACCCTGTCCTGTGTGCCCGGCCCTGTCCAGTCCTAGCAGCGGCTGGTCCCCGTGGGGTCTGGAACATACTGAGCCGTGAGCGTGCCCAGGGCTGCCTTCTCATTTCCTCCACGCAGCTCAGGGCGCTGGGGGCGGGGACTCCAGTCCCTGGGGTGACTCTGGCTGAGCTCTGCACCCTCCGCAGGCCTCCCTCTCCTCGGGGGCAGGCTGATTCTCGGCCTCTTTTGCCTGCGGCTTTGCCCGTGCACGCCTACAGCACAGGGCACAAGGGTCTCACCAGCTAGCAGCGCTTTGGGGTGCGGGGGTGGTGCTGGGGGGCTGAGGGTGCCTGGAGAGGGACCTGTGCGTTCTCGGCGTTTGCCTTAACAGACGTCTGAGACTTGCTTGGTGATGTCCTGTGAGGCCAGAAGTGGCACTGGGATATCCCCGTAGCCAGCAGAGTCCCGCACGGCCCTGTACCCTCCACAGCCCGCTTGGCGCATCTTTCCATCTTTCCAGGGGGAAATCGCTGCCCTTATACCCCTCCCCTGCCAGCTGCACTCCTTCTGTGAGTGAGTAAGATGGTCTGGGGAGGCACTAGAACCTTGCCCAAGGTCCCCCAGCCCAGGAAGGACTAAGTCTGCTTTGGGGCTGGACCTTTGTGCACACACTCCAGATGCTTCCTTCTCCCTGGGCCACTCCACGCAGAAGGATGTTTCAGGCTAAGTCAGGTGGAAGGATGAGTGGATGAAATGAATGGATGGTGGGTGGGTGGGGGGATGGGCAGGTGGATGGGTGGATGAGTGGGTGTAGGTGGGAGGGAGGAAGGATGGATGAATGAATGAATGGATGGAGGGAAGGGTGAGTGGGTGGGTAGGAAGGATGGATGGATGGAAGGAAGGAAGGGTAGGTGGGTAGAAGGAAGGATGGGGGACAGGTGGGTAGATGGATGGGTACATGCATGGATGGATAGATGGGTGAGGAGGTGGA
>NW_026057578.1:2438921-2440128 GCF_023721935.1 Panthera uncia | reverse complement strand
AGATGGATGGGTACATGCATGGATGGATAGATGGGTGAGGAGGTGGAGGGATGGGTAGAGGAAGGGAGGGTGGGATGGATTAATTTGAGCTTCTTCCTGATGGTTATTCAGATTTTTCTGGAGCTGCTGGGATGGCACGTTGGGGTACTGAGTCAGGTGGGCAGGACCAGAAAGCCCCCCGAGCGTCAGCTGAAGCATCTTCCTCTCTGTTCACGTGCGGTGTGCTGTGGGGCTCCTGACGGGGGTCCTTCTCTTGAAAAACTCAGAGAAGCACTGACCTTGTACCGTGGAGGGTGTCCTGTGTGCACGTCAAACAAATAGCCCTGTGGACGGAGGCCTTGCTCACCGTAAAGCATCACTTAGAAGGTGATCTTCAGTGATCAGGTTGGGTCACTGGGCAGATGCGTGGCATCCCCGGGCAGGCCAGCCCCTGAGGACAGGGGTTTGTCAGCCTTGGTGGCTGATATTCCCGGTGCCAAGGTCAGCGCCTGGTGCCCAGCACACACTTGAGTATTTGTCCATCCGGTGAAGGAACGTGTCTTCCCTGCCCCCCCTGTGAAGGCTAGATTCCGGAAGCCCTCCGGTACGTGCTCCCTTCCCTCCTTCTCGCGTGTGATGGAGACGTTAGTGCACGTCAGACCCTTTGCCAGGGCTCTCCTATTGTTTTAGAATGTTCCTTTAATCCAGTAAGTGCGTGCCCCCGGCTGGACTTTGATGAGTCTGTGGGGAGACCGGGGAGGGTTTTGCGGTGCTGCGCTTGGAATGACAATCAGGGGGTGCTACTCGTGGCTGTGAGGGTCTTGGCTCTGGCAGAGTGCCCCGCCTCCTTCTGGGTTTTCCGGGCTTGGGGTGTCAGGCCAGCGCCGGGGGCACAGAGATGCCCGTGCGGGAATCCCCGACGGCTTTGGCTCTCCCGAGGGGAGGCCAGGAACTCCGGTCCTCGCTGGAGCTCGGAGAAGTGGAAGAAGGCGGCCCGGAGCAGGGCGGTCTGGCCGAGAGCCGCGCTCCCGGCCCGTGCTGGGCGGCGGCCTGGCCTGAGACAGCAGCACAGCGGCATCTCAGCCCCGGGCCACCGCAGGCCTCCCCGCTGCCGGCCCTGATTGGGCAGCGAGATCAATTAAGTTGACTGTGTGTGAGTTACAAGGATTAGACTGAAGCCCGTGGCTTCATTGATCAGTTGCCCTAGACAGTCAGCCCCCCCCCCCCC
>NW_026057578.1:2426621-2438521 GCF_023721935.1 Panthera uncia | reverse complement strand
GGCTTGCCCCTTCCTTGCCCCCCCCCCCCCCGGACTGTGTTTCTGGAACACCCTCATCCAGCAGGTCCCTCTCTGCCCTCACGAGCCTTACAGACCTGCCTGCTGCAGACTGTCTGGGGGTCAGGTTCTGGTGTTCATCACTTCTTTGAAAAATCACATATTACTTATGACAGACACCGTGAGCCTCTGGCAGCCACCTTGCCCTCAAATCCTGCAGTAAACATCATCCTTGTCTCTTGCCAAAAAACAAAACAAAAAGTATTAATTAAAAAAAACATTTATGGAGCACCTGGGTGGCTCAGTTGTTTGAGTGTCCGACTTCGGCTCAGGTCATGATCTCACAGTTCTTAGGTTCGAGCCCCGCGTCTGGCTCTGTGCTGACATCTCAGAATCTAGAACCTGCTTTGGATTCTATGTCTCCCTCTCTCTCTGCCCCTCCCCTGCTCACACTCTGTCTCCCTCTCTCAAAAATAAATAAATGCTAAAAAAAATTGTTTTTAAACACATTTACAAGAACCTGCACTAAAGAAAATTGTTAACAAGTCAAGCTGCAAAGGAGTCTGAGATTATAGGTGGTGAGAGTCCCCTGTGTTCATGGTAACGACAGGAAGAGCATGTGCTAACATGACAGCCTGCTGAAATTCTGGGACTAAAAATGCTCGGGAAGGACAGAGTTGGTTCTGACAACAGCAGAATCTTAGTCATGCTGGCGGAAATTTGAATGAGCGTCCCCGAGGACGGTGGGTCGAACCCAGGCTTCCAGAAAGCTGTGTCCGTCTTAACCCCCTGTGAGCGAGGTTTATCCGGGGGGAGAAGGATCTTTGCAAACTTATTCAAGTTAAGATGAAGTCATATTGGATTTGGATGGGCCCTGGATCTGTGAGTGGTGCCCCGATGAGAGGGGAAGGGGACGCTCAGTCTGGTTGGAAGAGACCCACAGGGAAAGGGCAGGTCAGAGTGGACGCTGAGACCAGAGTAAGGTGTCCGCAAACCAGGGAACCCCGGGAGCCCCAGCAGGGGTAGGAGGGACCGCGCTCCGGGCGTCAGAGGGGACGTGGGCGGATACGGGCTTCGGGCCTCCGGAGCTGGGAGAGGGTGGCTTTCTGTTGTTTTAAGCCGCCGTGTTCGCGGTGGTATTTGGTTACACAGTGCCGGGGCGCTGAGACGCTGAGGAACGTGGCGGTTGGGGAAAGCCAAGAACAAGGGTGTTGGTCCCCACGTGCACTGCTGACTTGCCTCCTCAGCAAGTCCCACAGCGACCCTGGGTGACTGTTCTGTCACCAGCTACCGTGAGGACACAGCGGTTGCCCAGCCCAGAGCCGCAGGGTTACCATCCAGGACCTACGCGGGGTTTTCCCGGCGTCCCAACGAGATGCAGGTTATTCCCCACAGCCCCTCAGACACCCACAGCACCCCACCCTGCCCTCCTCAGCTTTGTACCTTCTTACCCTGCCTTGCAGGAGGCTCGTAAAACCGTGCTCTAGGAGCGAGGGGTAAAGACAAAAACAGCCGATGGAAAGTGTCAGGGGCCCTTTGGAAATCAGCAGTACATCGGCCAGCATCGTCCCCCTGGGGCTTGGCTTGTAGCGAGCATCCGTGTGAATGTTCGAGATGAAGTTTGAGAAGGATGACCGGGTTTGGGACTGGTTCTTACAAAGGGACGTTACTAAAAATCATTTGTTTTAGGGAAACGCGTGTGTATTCAAGCACCAAACAAGCGTGGGCGGGTCCAGGCGCGGACAGTTGGTGACGGGGATGTTCTGTTCCTGCCTGCTCGGAGCGCACACGGAGTGCAGAAGGGCAGGGCTGACAATGACACGAATCCGTGAGAGGGAAGTCATGCTTGTGGGTGAAATCAGTTACAGACCATGGACACACTTGCCCTAATAATAACATCTCAATATGGAAGAAAGAAAAAAAAAAAAAAAGCTTCAGGGAGAGAGTCTGGTGCTCCAAAGCCAGACAACCGGGGAGGTTGGAGGTAGGGGGCACCTGTCAGAGGAAGTGACATTAAGGGGACAACTGAGGGGCACCTAGGTGGCTCATTCAGTTAAGTGTCTGACTTGAGCTCAGGTCATGATCTCACGGTTCATGGGTTCGAGCCCCGCGTCTGGCTGTGTGCTGACGGCTTGGAGCCTGGAGCCTGCTTCGGATTCTGTGTCTTCCTCTCTCTCTCTGCCCCTCCCCCACTCATTCTCTGTCCCTCTCTGTTTCTTTCTCTCTCTCTCTCAAAAAATAAACATTAAAAAAAGGCGGGGGGCGGGGGGGAGACAACTGAGTGATGAGGAGGAGAGGAGCCAGCCACATGAGGATCTAAGGGGAGATTGTCCTGGGCAGAGAGAGTTGCACGTGCAAAGGCCCTGAGGCAGGCCTGAGCTGGGCATGTTCCAGGAACAGAAGGAAGCCCCAAGTGGTCAGGACAAAAGGAGTTATAAGAGGAGAGGGGACAGGCAGAGAGACTCTTACGGTGGACCCATGCAGGTGGGGAGCGCTGAGCCAAAGGCCTCCTCTGCCCCAGACCCAGCTCTCCCTCAGTCTGCAGCCAAGAGCCCTCAGTGCCTAAGAGCAGGGGCCTTGGCTGAATGGGCCACGCCTGGGTTCCGGCCCCTGTGGGTTCTCTCTGCAGCAGTGCCTACCTGGATGGGGAGAATGCCCAGCTCTTGGCCTGGTTCAGGGCCCCTGCCTCTCTCCCCCAAGACCCACGGACCCCTGCAGGGGTGAGGCAGGCCGTCCTCCGGTGCCTACATACCATTTCGTTCAGGCGGAAAAGCCCTGGTTTTCTGGCCGGACCTCCGGGAAGGCGGGTTCCCCAGGGAAACAACCCCCCCTCTTCGTGCCCTTCTTTCTAGAAATTTTCTGGCTGACTGATGGCAGGGCCCTCCCACCTGCACACATACGCCACTGGGAAGCCACAGACTTCCTGCAGCTCTTAACCCCGCTAACCTCCCTGGAAGGTTTCCACGGGGAGGAGGAAGGTGACGGCAGCCGGCCACCGTGGCCTCATCGTGGCCGTGGCACCCAGGGCGACACTTGTGGTGTGTCGCCGGAGGGTCCCAAGCCCACCGCCCCCAGCCCACTTTACGGACGGGGTTCTGTGACCGCTAGACTGTGACGGAACAACACCGCGCCTGCCCGTCTCTGCCGATGGTCCTGCAAGTGCTTCGGGTCAGGGGTGCGTGGGAATGGGGAGAAAGTGGCGCCTTTACGGCGTCCGCGCGCCCGCAGCGCACTGACCGGGCCACGTGCGAGAACAGCAGCGACGTCCGGAAACACTTGCCAGCTTCGTTCAAGTGGGACCGCAGGTGGCCTCTGCCCAGGGGTGTGCACGACGCTGATGCCGGGGGCAGACCTGGCGGCTGATCCCTGCGACTCCGGACGTGCCCCTCACCTTGGACACGCGACCCCCCCGAGAGTTCTGGCCCCTTCTTTCCAGGGATTATTCTCAGACTATAAACCTCTTCTCTAAAAATAGGTCACATAAAAGGCTCGAGTATTTTTCTAATTAGTGTAAGAATTTATTGAATATACATCACACGTATAGATCACAATATTATTAAAATTACTATTAAGACTTTACACATCAAAATATTTCAGGCGGCGGGGACACAGGGAAGCCTGATGCTCCCTGAGAATCATATCTGCATTAGCAAGATAAAGGACAATTTAGGACGATTACAAAAGCAATGATTTAGCGTACAACATAAAACTCTGCTGAGAACTAACTCGTGATGCCAGCTGGGCTAAGCTGCTTAATCTTTATCTAGTTCAATTAAAATCTGAATGTTTGGGATTTCATTAACAACGAGGGGTTCGGAAATTACATGTGCTTTTACACCGCGTTCCACTGCTGATGCCCAGGATTGGAAGTTTCACCGAACGTCTTCAGGTAGATTTAGGTATAATTAAAACTTAAGTACTTAGAGGATAACGCAGAGGGAAGAGAAGATTCGGTTCGTTTTTCCCGTCAGATCCAATTGACAGAAGTAGAGCCCACCCAAGTCAGCGCACCTTTCGGGGGGGGGGGGGAGGGGTGCAGAGGGGGCCGCTGGCTGGGCGCCCCCCAGCCCGGGGACCCTCGGCCACGGGACGGGTTCAGTTAAGGAGCACACGACTTGCTCTGGCGACTTGTAAGTGCACGTGCGGCTCACGGCTGATCGTCACATGTGATGTGCTTGCGGCCTGTGGGTTCATTACGCATTTTCCCGACTTTGCGAGCAGGCCCTTCTGAAACTAAGCCAGAGTGATGAGGCAGCTTCAGGTATGACTTCAGATTAGGCACGACGGGGGCAGGATGTTCACCTGCCTGTGTTCCCTTGACCCAGGGGTGTCACCAGCCCTGTTCTTCCCCCAAGCGTGGGAGGATCCCTCCGTCCCCATTGGGAGGGTCTGATTGAGCGTGGGGCAGGGACCGGGCATCTGCGTTACTAACGTGCCCCCGTGTCGTGCCCTGTGCACCCTGAGGGATCAGCCTACGATTTGGGCTGCATGTGGGACACACCTGCTTCTCCACCCACAGAGCGGAAGGGGCTTGACAGATGGGACTTGGTCAAGAACGCGGAGGTGAGACGCTGAGGGAGGCGGTGTCCGCGGTGGGGGGTAGGGGCCGACAGCAGAGGTTGAGGTGACAGAGGCGGGGTGTAGGCGCCCCCAGAGGCTGGAAGAGGCCAGGAACAGCATCTCCCCGGGAGCCCCGTTGGACAGGGTAGTTTGTGTGTGTCGCCTACGGCCACAGCGTGTGTGACGCAGTCACGGGGAGCCGGGCAACTGTGTGGCCTCGAGCAAGCCGCTGTGCCTCTCTGAGACCCGTGTCCTCGCCTGTGAAATGGGCGCGGGGGAGGAGGGTCCGCTGAGGTGATGCAGGCCCCTTCCCTGCGAGCTGCCGCAGGGCCCTGGGGGAGCCAGGGGAGGCATCTCTGCTCAGGCTCACGTCTCTCCGCGTCTCTGGCCGCACCCTTCCCTCCTCCCTCTGCCCGAGTCCTCACCCTGCTGCTTCTTCCTGCGTTCCGGGAAGGGGGGGGTTGCCTGGCCGGACACCCGGGCAGGAGGAGAGCCCGGCTAGCTGTCCTGTGAGAGGGGCTCGGGCCCCTTCCCAGGGCCTGGGCAGCAGCGGGGATGGCGAGCCAGCTGTGCCAGGCATCGGTCACCTGACGTCCCTCCTTTCCCTCGCCAGTTCCGTCTGTCCCCCTGACCCCGGCTCCGCAGCTGCCTACGGGGGTGTCGAGGGGCCGGGCGGAGGTTCTCGGGAGTGGCACGGCGCGACGTGGGTGTTCAGGGCGCCTGCCTGGAGGAGGCCGTCCTGGTCTCGCGAGTTCAGATGAGAGCGCTGCCGTTTCTGTTCTGTTAACCTGGGCGGCTGTTCATCCGCCTTCAGTAACAAAGAGGCCGCTCTGGCACCGAGCTGATTGGCTGCCCTTCCAGAATTGCCCTTCCAGAGAACCCTGGCTCCCTGCTGGTCCTGGAGGCCTTCAGCCAGGGCCCTGCTCTGTTTCCGAGCAGGGTGCCGCCCCCCCCACCCCCACCCCCGTCGTGGGAGCCACTCAGGGAATGAGAGTCTCTCCAGCAACGAGTCAGCTGCAGGTCGATCGGGAACTATCTGGTCAGCCCCGCCCTTCCTTTAATGCGTATTTCGTGTTTGACTTCTTTCCCCGGAAGCCCCGGCCCCATCTCTTACAAGTCGGGATTTGGGATGGAGTGGAGCACACAGCTCAGTCTGCCTTCAGCGAGGGTGCTTGTCTGACAGCTTCCCCAGGTCGTGACTGTGACCTGTGCAGTCTCCTCCTTCCCCTTAAATCACTCCGGAACTGATCCTGTGACACTTTATTACTACCTTAGATTTACGTCTTTTTACTGCCTGTCTCCCCTCTGAACCACGAGCCCCTGGAGGGGAGGAGGCAATCTGTGTGTGTGCTCAGGGGTGCACGTGTTAAATGGGCGTGGTTCGTACGTGTGTGTTTTCCAGCAACGTGTGCCGTTGAGCCTGACCGCCCGTGAGTATGCGTTGCGCGTTTTGCACGTGAACTTGTCTTTTCATTCGCAAGGCTCCCCCTTCGTCCCGGGGGGAGAGGAGCGTTGTATCCGTGACCCTTGTTGAGTGTGGACATCCAGTGCCACAACCGTACTTTCTTCAGGCTTCTCGGAGGTCGTGTGCCCACGGATCACATGAGAACCCTGTGTGAAGTGTTGATTCTGATTGCGAGGGTCTTGGCTGGGGCCCGAGGGTCTGCAGGCCCCCACGCTGTAGCTAACGGACTCAGGACCACACTGTGTGGAGCAAGCATCCCGCACGCGAACCTCCTTGTGTCATCCCGAGCCCCACGGCGGTTTCTAGGAGCTTGTGACTAAACCCTTCGGTTCCCTCCAATTCTCCCGCCTCCTGTTTACCAGTTTTTCTCTTCCCTTTGGCCGGTGAGCGTCTCAGGGTGTTGGTGGGCATGTGTTTGCACCCGCTTTGAATGGCCGTTGGAATTCTCAGAACCAACGGTGTGGCTGATGTCACGTCAGGATTGGAACAAGCCGCTACGGTCTGGCGTCGTCATTTCCGCTTGTCAGGAAGACGGAAACAAACAAATGAAGGGTGCATCCCCATCCCACGTGGGTTTGGCAAACGTTCCAGCAGGGAGATGCCTGGAGACCAGAGCTGAAGATGTGCATCTACGTCTGGCCTCAGGTGTGGAAACTGGGGCCACAGACCGGTCCCACGGGGCAAGAAATAGACCCGCCTGTAATTACCGCTGAGCCGTATCTAATGGCACCCCTTCTGTTTCTCTAGCCATTTGATGGTTTTGTGACACAGCCACCACTCTGATACGACTCCAGGCCCAAGGCGGGCGGCTGTGTGTCTGTTCCGTCCCTGGCTGTCACTCTGAAAGAGTCTGAAAGCTTCTGTTCTTTCCTTCATTGCTTAGGTTTCCTTCCACCTGTTGATTTTAAGAGTCTCTCAGAGTTATCGGGAAGGATGATTATTGTGCATCTGGACGAAGCAAGTTGCCGTAGAATACTGTAGGCAAAACGTCCTAGGTTCCTTCAAAACTGCAATTTACAGGAAGGGTTTCATTTGCTCTGTTGCTGTGACACCATTACGCTTTTATTTTATTTATTTATTTTTTTTTTAATTTTTTTTTAATGTTTATTTATTTCTGAGACAGGGAGAGACAGAGCATGAGTGAGGGAGGGGCAGAGAGAGAGGGAGACACAGAATCAGAAGCAGGCTCCAGGCTCTGAGCTGTCAGCACAGAGCCCGACGTGGGGCTCGAACTCACAAACCATGAGATCATGACCTGAGCCGAAGTCGGTCTCTCAACCAACTGAGCCACCCAGGCGCCCCACCATTACGCTTTTAAAATGTTTGATTGGGGCGCCTGGGTGGCTCAGTCGGTTAAGCGGCCGACTTCGGCTCAGGTCATGATCTCGCGGTCCGTGAGTTCGAGCCCCGCGTCGGGCTCTGTGCTGACAGCTCAGAGTCTGGAGCCTGTTTCAGATTCTGTGTCTCCCTCTCTCTGACCCTCCCCCATTCATGCTCTGTCTCTCTCTGTCTCAAAAAATGAATAAACATTAAAAAAAAAAAATTAAAATGTTTGATTGCCGTGTAAAGGTAAAAAAAAAAACCAAAAAACAAAGGACGTGAGTCCTGAGTGTGTGCAAATGACAAAGCCTCTCAAGTGGAGCCTGCCGTTAGAACCAGCTCACGGAGGGGCATAGTGAGAAGCCTCCTCTGGTCCCTCTGCTAGGATTACCGCTCCGGCAGGCGTCTGCCCCACCCCCATTCTGCCTGATGGTGAACTTCAGGTCAGTGGAAACCCGTGGCCTCTAAGCTCTTGGATCTGCTTCTCTGGTCCACCTCTGAGTCATTCGGATGGTCGTCTGTGTGCGCTCTGATTTCCTTCCCATCGACAGGCAGCCTGCTCCCCGCAGGTGCTTGCGCCCTGTCTACACTGCTGGTGCCCCCTGAACGGCTCGTGCCGCGTCTCTGCGGTGGCCTTTGGCCTTTGGGAACACGTCCCTTGTGCTGGTGGGATGACCGGAATTTTGGGAGCACGATACGGGTTGAGACAGTGGAGTGTGTCGGGGTTGAACTTCGGTGCCCGGGGGGGAACGAAATGCCAACGTCTTCTGCACCTTTCAGCTGGTGTTTCATGAGCCTCTTGGTTTTAAGTGCGTGCGGCGTGTTTTCCACAGGTGCGGACCCCGCCAGGGGCGTGTGACGTTCAAGGACGCTGCAGACGGGTTCTTTAATGTTCAACACTCCTATGTGTGCACACGCTCAAGCAAAGCTGTCACAGAACCGCTCTGAGCCGCAGGGGTGGGTGGGCGGGCTGAACTAGTGGGATCCAGTGTCCTTGTGGGGAGGAGGGGGCGGGGAGCGGTGGCGTCCCTGACACCCCCCTTCCCGCCCCGTTTTGCAGGAAAGCTGCGCGGCTGATCTTTGTCCACCTGTACATCCTGGCAAAAGCCAGACACGCCAGCAGCCTCCGAGATTTTTCTGGGGAAGCGGCTGCCGCTTTTGTTCAGTGGAATAATTGCCGGGGCGGGGGGGGGGGGGGGGCGGCGGGGGCGGGCAGGCGGCAGCGGGGAGGGCCAGGGCTCTCCGCGTGGTGCGAGGCGGACAGAGTGTGCCGCGCCTCCAGTTACCCAGTGCCTGGTTGTCATTGCCTAACGGGGACCAGGTCAGGCAGCTCCCCGGGGTCTTGACTTGAAAGTGAATTTGATGATTGCTGGTGGAGGAGAGGCCGGCCCTTCGACGTGTGGAGGTGAGACTTCGCTGCCAGACTCCTGTCCCCAGGCCTGAAATAGGCCCTCCGTACGTCAGAAGCTGCTCAGAACCCGGCCGGAGGCTGGGCCACGGGAGCGGGCCACGGGAGCCGGCTTGCAGCCCACCGGTGGCAGGAGAACCGATGCCTGCTGGATCTGGATTCCGGTGGGTGAGCGGACGCCCAGACTGCTCCCTTCTGACAGCCCTTGCTGGCCCAGGATTGGCTGCGAATCTGTGGGCCTGGTAACAAACTTGGGTCCCTGGTTGGAAAATGAGGAAGAGCTTCAGGACCCCTGGGTGGCTCGGTCGGTTAAGCATCCGACTCATCTGAAATGCATTTAGGGCAAAAGCCTATAGTCTTTACTGTTTAAAAACACAGAGGGGGTGCCAGGGTGGCTCAGTCGGTTGAGCGTCTGACTTCAGCACAGGTCACGATCTCGCGGTTCGTGGGTTCAAGCCCCGCGTCGGGCTCTGTGCTGACGGCTCGGAGCCTGGAGCCTGCTTCGGATTCTGTGTCCCCCTCTCTCTCTGCGCCCGCCTCTCGCTCTTTCTCTCTCTCTGTCTCTCTCAAAAATAAGTAAACGTTAAAAACAAAAAACAAATCCAAGGGGGCGCCTGGGTGGCGCAGTCGGTTAAGCGTCCGACTTCAGCCAGGTCACGATCTCGCGGTCCGTGAGTTCGAGCCCCGCGTCAGGCTCTGGGCTGATGGCTCGGAGCCTGGAGCCTGTTTCCGATTCTGTGTCTCCCTCTCTCTCTGCCCCTCCCCCGTTCATGCTCTGTCTCTCTCTGTCCCCAAAATAAATAAAAAACGTTGAAAAAAAAAAAAATTAAAAAAAAAAAAAAAAAAAAACAAATCCAAGAAAGATCTCTGGTATTTGCCCGTGACGAGCACTCCACGTGGCAATCCTGGGGTTGAGTGTGATGACTACAGACCAGCTTTTCGGCGTCCCCTGGAGAGAAGAGTGGGGCTGAGGTGTGTAAGGGAGGTCCCCTGAGGGGCCGCGGTCACTGTCCGGGACCAGCTGTGCAAAGACCCTAAGGCTCATGCCAGCCGGATGGCTTAGGCCACCTGCCCACCTCCGAACCCCGACTGTTCATGGAGCTCAGCCTGCAGGACGGCCCCATCCTTGAACCAGCAGGGCCCAGAGCGGTGGGGTAGCCCCGAGCCTGCTGGCATTCCAGGCTCTTCGCTAGGGAGCGAGGTTCACGTCCTCCAAGCCAGGTGGGGAGTCTGCTCAGCGGCTGCCACGAAGGATCACAGGCCGGGGGCTCACACGACAGAAACCTTTTCTCTCGCAGTCCGGAGGCTAGGAGTTGAAAACCACGGTGTGGGCAGGCTGGTTTCTTCCGAGCCTCTCCCCTTGGTGTGTAGACAGCCGTCTTCTCCCCGTGTCCTCCCTCTGTGCGTGTCTGTGTCCTGATCTCTTCTTACAAGGACACCTGCCATCATTGCATGAAGGCCATTTCTAGGGCCTCACTTTACCTATGTTACTTTTTAAAGGTTCTACACGTAAAGACAGTCGTAGGTGCTGAGGGGTAGCGCTTCAGTTTTTCAGGGGGAAGGATGGTTCAGCTCGCGATGGCTCTCCCGAGGTACCGCCCAACAGGGATGGGAGAGAGTGTCTCGACTTCACAGCTGGGGTCTGGGCCCCTGTCCTGTGTCCGTCAGACTCACGGTGAAGCAGCTTTGCGGGGGCTCAGGGCCAGATGATGCCCCGGATCAGATGAATGTTTATTTGAGTTGTAGATGGACCGTTAGACACTTCAAGTTGGCCCCTGAAAAAACCAACACCCAGGAAATATGAGGGGCGCGTGTTTGTCTGAATAGGGTGGGAAATATCCCTGCCGAACAGAAAAGCCTGGGATGGAACCAGAAAGGAAAAGAGCGTTGGGTCAGAAAAAAAAAGATTAAAAAAATCCTTTTATTAAGGAAATGTTTTCACGTGGAAAGGCAAACAGATTGAGAGAAGGAATTGTGATACATGTGGTGGAGAATTTCTCACCTTTGAATACAAAGAGGTGATGCAGGTTGGTGGCAAAGCGTTGAGCGTAAGCAGCCCCTATCGACTAACGCGGGGAGAATGTGCGCTCCTGCTGGTAACCAAGGAAATGACCTGAAAATGGGAATTTTCCACTTTTGTCCTACCAATTAGATAAACTTTTCCTTCCCCTTTAGAGCGGTGTTACCTAAAACCAGCCAATCACCTGTTGAGTTGGCATTTTTACACGGTCGCGAGAGATGTTAAATTGAGATACAAAGGAAAGTGACAGAATCCGTCAAGCTCCGGGGAAATGGTCATGCGCTTCTACTCAGCAACTCCGGATCAAGTCAGTCCTAAAGAGAGATATCGGGGTGTGGGTAGGATGCTCCCCCCCCCCCCCCCCAGGCAGGGGAGTAGGCACTGCACGGCGCAGGCCTTCTGTGCTCACCGCGGCCTCTCCTGCACCTGACCCTACCCCAGCGTGGCCCGAGGGACGCCCGGTGTTCCTTTGGGTCCCCTGCGTTCTACGTCTGTTCTCCTGTCTCCCCTCCAGCCGCACTGAGACCTGGGGAGGACGGAACGCAGGGCCCACGCTCAAGGGACGGGACCCTAATCACGTGAGGAGGAAATCCACGTTCCAGGCTTGGCCCTGCCCAGGATGCCTTTCGTGTTGTGGCCTATCGAGGCCCAGTCGTGGCTAAAGTCTGTTCGTTTCATCCTTCTTAATCCCGTGTCCTGCATGGGGCCTGGTTCAGCCCGAGGGTCAGATAAGAGGCCTGCTGAGGCGTCCCGGTTCCTGGTGCCTGGCGGTGACTCAGCCCCCACCACCTGAGGCACCAGCGAGGGCTCAGGGCCCGGAGGCTGGGGGCTGGGCTGGGGAGGGGGTTGAAGGGACAGTCCCAGGTGGTTGCACAGCCGCCTGAGTCCCTTCATCGAGGGGTGCCCTTCGCTCGGATTTGTTAGTTTGCTGCCGGATTGCCCCCGGCACGCCGTGCTTCGTACAGACAGACCCTGCTGGGCCGCCACCAGTCACTTGTCACGGGCATAAACCTCTATGTAATTATGTTTTTAGAACCAGACAGAGGGAGCTGTTAATTCCGCATGCAAATCGAGGGAGGACCGTTGCAGCCACGTGAGATCCCCAACCCCCCCCCCCCCCCCCCCCCCCC
>NW_026057578.1:2420122-2426521 GCF_023721935.1 Panthera uncia | reverse complement strand
CCCCCCCCCCCCCCCCCCCCCCCCCCCCCCCGTCGGGCCGTGGCAGGTCTGGGAGGTGGTGTTTAAGTAGATGAGTCTCTTCCTTCCAGACACAACAGGTGATGAGTGCCAGCTGACCGCTTGTGTGTGGGAGGAGGGCGTTTATTCTGGGGGCCCCAGAGGACGCTCTTGAAAACCTAACAGTCCCTGGTTTTCTCCGGAAAGACCGCAGAGGGAGGGAGCCAGGAGGTACCGATGCCCTGGCTGTAGCGGCCGTGCTCCGTGGAGGGCAATGAATTAGCTCTTGGACCCCAAGGAATTTGAGTGCTCCTTGGGGACCGGGGGGACCTGGTTTGTTTGTCCCTGGCCCATTTGCCAGTCTTTGGTCACAGAGCCTCGGCTTCTGTCTGAGGGAAGCCCCCAGGCCCGGCCCATGTGCTCTGTGGAGGGTCCCCCCAGCTCGGGTGCTCACGGGGCCGATGGGATGTGCCCGCGTGCAGCAGTGTCTGTCTGCCTGGGGCCACGGGGTGGTGTGGGGGTGGGCCTGTGATGGGACAGGACCGTCGAGGGGCTCCAGCTTCTGGATTCCTGGGTAAGAAGCTCTTGCCGGACGCCAGGCAGGAGAGAAGCCCCGGGAACAGGTGCTTTCGGGGAGCACAGAGCTCCAGCTGACAGAGAAAGCTGGCCCTGGGGACAGGTGGCCACCTCAGACAGAAGCAGCCTGACTCCGGGCTCGCAGAAGCACACCGGCCCCGCGAAGCTAGCCGGAGTCTGGTTTTTCCGTTCCTGCTGCAGAAACAGATGTGAGGGGGTGGACAGCGAAGGATGCCCGCAGCTTCCCGGGGGGCCAGGCGGCGGGGGTCCGGCCGAAGGAGCCGCGTGCTGGGCCTGTTCTAGTTTGCTGTCATCAGTGCTTGGGAAAGGCGGGACGCTTTCAGGAGAGAGGCCACGGACAGCGGGGGGTTATCGGAGGCGGCGAAGGTCACGCCGCTCCCGTCCTCACGCCCTCTCCCTCCCGCCCTCACGCCCTCTCCCTCCTGCCAGCGGGTTTTGGTGGGTGGGGGCTGGCGGGTTTCAGGAAAGCCGTGAAACGAAACGGGGCTCAGCTTCCAAATGGAAGGTGTTTTCAGATAGGCTTTTTGACGCATGTGCGTTTTTCAAAATCCATTCCATCAGGAGAGGTTAAGAACGGGAAAATCTAATTTTCTGGAACATCGGCGATGGAAAAGACCTTGCCCCTTGCAGATGGAGCCCGTGCTTCACCAAGTTTATAATTTGGAGGCTCGGAGGAGTTTGAAAAAGTCCACTTGTCCCCCTAAATCAGGTTCAGGCAGCGAAACACACGTGCTGTTCCAGGGGGCAGGATGAACCTTGGGCTTCGAGGGGGAGTAGAGCTGTCAGCACCGCCTTATCGGGTTTCCGCCCCTCGCCCTTGCCCGTCTGCCATATGCCGCGTCCTCTGAGCGGGATCGCTTTGTCTGTTAAAGGGAGAGTGGATGCTTTTCAGTGCAATTAATTTAGTAGGCCACAAACGTGGCTGCCTGCCGGGAGTGGGGCTTGATCAGACAGATGGGCTAATGGGAGCCGAGCGGGCGCCGACCGCGTAGAAGGGGATGGGAGAGCCGCTGTCGCTGGAGCGCCCTGGCTCCACTCCACACGCGGGCGGCTCTCTGAGCTGCTGCTGGGCCTGGGCACCGCCGCCCGCGTCTCCCACAGCCACCGTCTAGCGGGAGGGTCACGGCCGCCACGCCCACGGGGCCTGGACGCGGGTCCTCGGGCCTCCCTCCGGCGAGCCTCCCCTGCACCTTCACAGCTGTAAGTGTCTCGGGGAGCCCATTCTTCTAGAAGGAGGTAGCCACGCGGCCGAGTGTCCAGGCGCCTGCCCTGTGGATCCTATCAACTCGTGCTTGACCTGCAGGGGGAGGCTGCGGCCGCAATGTGTTCCGCCAACCCACCCTGCGGCCCAGGCCCCTGTCTTTGCTCTAGACCGGGCTTGTCCACCCGGCTGCCCCGGGATGGTGCTTGTTGTGGGTGTATCTCTGTAGGACGCCCAGCAGCATCCCTGGCCTCCTCCCGCCCCGTGCCCGTGGCAGTCCCTCCCCCGGTGTGACAACCAGAAATGCCTCCAGACGTCACCCCGGGTCCCCTGGGGGGCAGGAGATCCCCCTGGTCGGGATCCTCAGCTCTAGATGCAGGGCCGGTGCTGGTTCGGAAACTGGCCCCATCTGTGCAACGCAAGGGAAGATGGCAGGGGCAGGCCCCTGTGGCTGGGTAGGCGGCAGGGTTCCTAAGCAAGGGGACCTCCCTGTGAGGCTGCTGGGGCGGCCAGGAGTTGAGGAGATCCTGCCCCTGCCTGTGGAACCTCGCATTGACAGAGAGGCCTCGACCGGTCTCCATCACTGCTCAGCCCCCATGGCCTCAGGGCCTCGCGCCCTCTCAAGGTTGACTCTTTGGAAGGGCTCCCCGTGGGGGAAGGGTGGGCAGAGCCACCTCCCAGGGACAAGGGAGGGGTCAGGAGCCGCCGATTACCCCACTCGCCCTGGCAGGCTAGGTGACCTCCTCCAATGGCCGGTCATGGAGGGCGCTTTCCGTGTCTGCTTGTGGGTGTCCGTCTGTCCAGCTGGGCAAGGGTGAATTTGCGTGGTTCTTCTGCAAGGGAACGCGTCAGAAGGAGGGGCAAAAGTGGAATGCCCCATGGCGTTTGGGAAAAAGTAGGCCAGTCTGGCACCGTTGGGGGTCGTGCTGGGGGCACCTTGCCGGTTGGTTGGTTCCCCGCGAGTCTGAGAGGCCTGGGGCTGCCCCGCAGGAGGACCCTCGCCCTCTTTGCCGCAGTTTTTGTCGAAACCTTGAGTGTGGGCTGAGGGCTCCTCTGCCCGCCCTAGAAACCAGCACCTGATGCCCTAATGAAGGTGAAAACACCAGCTGCTGTTCAGACAGTGGTTCTCTGTCGGCCTCGGACTTTGTCCCACTCGTCGGGGTGAAGCTCCAGGACTCAGCTCTGAAGTGACCAGCAGTGACCGCAGCGGGAAGCAGCCTTGCCCCGAGTCCGATTCTGTCTGGATTTCCTGCTGTGAACCATAAAAAACCTAGGTGTGTGACGATTACCCAGACGGATGCTCTTTCTTCCTTCCTCTTTGCCCATTTTTTTATCTCTTAGAATTAATGTTGACTCTCTCCTGAGGAATCAATCCTGTCCTCAAAGCTTTATGGATGGTGAGTCGGGCAGCGGGTGTGGACGGGTGTGGCAGGGACAGATGGTGTAGGGGATCCAGGGCGGCAGGAGACTTGCCTGAGCCCAGGGGGAATTGGGATCCGTGATGACTGAGTTAGGGTGCTACTCAGTGCGTAGCCCCTGATCAGGAACCTGTGAGCCCCCTAAGGTCCAGAAATGTGTCTGACCTGTTTTTCTCTATACCCTCAATTACTGGTGGGCACTTGGGATAGGGAAGAAAACACTGGATATTCATCGACTGAACTGAATTTACCCCACGCAGTGTTTGCTGTCGTTCACTCAGCAAATGTCTGCCTGTCCGTGTGCCTGCCCCTGGACGCGGGCAGGAAGGTGGAGGGCAGAGCAGGAGAGCCCTTCCAGGTCACGGTCATTCATTTAGCCACAGCCGGACCTGCATGCACATATGGACACATGCGTAGGGTCAAGGATGATCTGAGTTGGGGAGTTCTGCCGTTCCAGGTTTCTCCCCATGCCCGGCCGGGAGGTAGGGCTAGATTGCAATCTCAATATTGGTGTCACAGCGGCAGCCTTTAAACTGCCCTCGCCATCCAGCCAGGGCCAGACTTGGGTGGTGCTCAGGTCTTGGCTGTTGTGAATAAGGCAGCAGGGGACGTTGGGAGTGTGGATGTCTTCTGAGATCCTGACTTCAGTTCTTTTGGATGCATACCCAGACGTGGGGTTGCTGGATCGTACGGTAGGTGCTCACAGGGCCGGGGGAGAGGCGAAGTGAGGAGCTCCTGTCCACAGGGGCAGAGCCCTTGTCCGCAGGTAGAGAGCACAGTTGCGCAGGACGGTGATACTCTGGAACTCTGCCGCACAGCGTTGTGCCTGTGGTCAGCACTGTTATCCGCTTATAAACCGGTGGGAGAGTAGGCCTCATGCTGAATGTTTTGGGGTGATTTGGGGGCGCCCCGGGATGGGGCAAGGGGAATCCCTGGATTGAGTTGGGACCCCTGTGTAGCTGATGGGGCAGCACCGGAGGGCTCCAGAAGGGGCCCTGAGACAGCTCCTGAGCCTCTTGGGGGCCGGCACAGGTGTCCTTCTGGTTCCCTGTATTTCGTGTTGTTGTTTTGTTCTGTTTTGTGGTCGTTCGTGTATTCGTTCAGCCAGCATTTCTGAGCTCCTACGAGTCAGACTGTGCTCGGCGCAGGGACCAACTGGGTGGTTCTTGTCCTGGGAGCTCACGGCCCAGAGGCTGGGTGAGCACTGATCACCTACCACCAGCTGAAGGTAGATTCGAGCTTGGCGAGTGGACCATGGAGACCTTGGGGCTGGAACAGATGGGAGGAAGAGTGGACCTGGAGGGTGTGGCCTCTTCCAGGGGCTCAGGGCCTGGCCTGCCCCCGGGGACACTTGGCAACACCTAGAGACATTTGTTGGTCAAAGTGGGGGAGGGTGGCTGTGAGCATCTTGTGGGTGGAAGCCAGCGTTGCTGGTAGACATCCTGCAGCGCCGGGATGCCCCTCAACACAGAACTATCCAGCACAAAGTGTTCATGGGGTTCAGAAAGGCTGGCTTTAGCTGAGATCCAAGGGATGAGTGGAGCCAACCAAGTGAAGAAGGAAACAAGTATCTTGGAAAAGGGAGCAACCTGTGCAAAGGTCCTGTGGTCAGGGGAACGTGGCTGAACGGGAACAGGAGAAACGGCCAGGTGGCTGGAGGGGTGGGCAGACTGTGGTTTGAGAAAGGCGCGGGGGTGGGGGGCTTGTTCCTGCCCGCCTCTGGGGACGTGGCCTGTGGTCTGCCCAGCGAGCTCGTCTTGTGTGCCTCCAGCTTTCTGACCACTGGGTCCTCCGAGATAATCGGACACGAAGGCTGTCCACAGGGCAGTGTGACCCGGCTGGTCTCACCTTTGGCCAGTGGTCAAGAAAACAAAACTAGCCACCCTGCATATTTTGGGAGAAAGAGAGAGGAGTGGGGGTGGGGGGGCTCTGTGGTCTCATTAGCAGTTGATCGAGGTCAGAGAGCTCCAATATTTAGCTAACTCTGCAAATTAGACCAGTTAGTTCCCTGGGAAATGAATACAGTCTGCTCGTCGATCTAGGGAACCGCGCCTTCCCCGAGGAGCGCAGAGAGGAAGCAGAGCCGATATTGTGAATTTTCTGAAGGTGAGGGCACCTTTTCACCCAGAAGCTCCACGATCATCGCTGCTTTTGTGGCTGTTTCCCACGTCTTCTGAGATGGGGGCTTTGGAATGCTAATGCTTTAAAAACACGAATAGTTGTGTGTGTGTGCACGTGTGTGTGTGCATGCGTGTGTCCGAGTGTGTGTGCACGTGTGTGTGCGTGTGTGTGCGTGTGTGTCTCTGAATGTAGGGATTTCCACCCGAGGGTGAGTAGATTCGGGAGACTGCGCGTGACGTCATCTCCCTCCTGGGCATTTGCGGACCTGCGAGCTGGGGCCCCCTGGCTCTGCTGCGTCCAGCCGTCGCCACTGTCTGATGGCAGAGCCCCCTCCCTGGTGGCCCCTGGCAAATGCTGGTCCGCGTGCAATACGCCCTGGTGACTCGATGTGCCGGGGACTTGTCATGACCTCGGTTACAGCGGTCTGTACCGGCAGGGAGGCTCCCCCTGTGGTACTCACACAGTCCTCTCTGTGACCTGGTGGGGGTCTGTCAGCAGCAGCAGCAGTCCCCCCACTTTACAGATGGGGAAACCGAGGCACAGAGAAGCAAGTCACTGGCCTGAGGTTCCTGGCTAATCAGAGGTCGAGCCAGGACCTCCTCTGGGTCCTTGAACTCCCTCAGGTACGGGACGGCGTGTGGTCCTCCCAGGTGCGTGCAGTCGACACCTGCTGTGTTCCCCGCTCTCCAGGTCCGGGCCTCGCCTCCACGGACCGCAACGACACACAGGACGGAGAAAGGCCGGATGTTTACTACACGTGGGACATTTCACCTGCTTTCCCTTCCCCTCCCCTCTTCCCCTCTTCCCCTCTTCCCCCTCCCCTCTTCCCCTCCCCACTTTCCCCTCTTCCCCCTCCCCTCTTCCCCTCTTCCCCTCTTCCCCTCTTCCCCTCTTCCTCCTCTTCCCCCTCTTTCCCCTCCCCTCTTCCCCCTCCCCTCTTCCCCCTCCCCTCTTTCCCCTCCCCTCTTTCCCCTCCCCTCTTTCCCCTCCGCCTTCCCTTCCTCTCCCTCTCCTCTGCCTCCTTCCTCCTCCGCCTCCTCCCTTTCCTTTCTCCCCTCCTCTTCC
>NW_026057578.1:2388819-2419722 GCF_023721935.1 Panthera uncia | reverse complement strand
GGGGGGGTTCCCTCCTCTCCTTTGCAGCCTAAGGGTGAGTCCTGGGGTGCATGCTGGCCCCCACCCCCCCGCACACCTGGCTCTGCAGTAGGTAAGGTGTCCCTGCAGTAGGTAAGATGCCGGTGTGTGCTGAGGCAGCACGGAGCTGTGCACGGAGTGGCTTTGGTCCCCAGAGTCCCCACATCCCTTCCAGACGTGGCGGTGCGCCAGCCACACAGGATGCTGCCTTCGCCCCCCCAGCTACCCAGGGTAGGGTTCTGGAACAGAGCGCTCACCTGCAGAGAGAGACAGGACAGCACGAGGAGGGGGGTTGCCCCGGTGAGCTCCCAGTGCACGTGCCCACAGGAGGCTGGGAAGGCCGTTGGCGGGCATGACGGTGAGGCCTGTAAACACTCAGAGTGTTTCCTGAGTGTGCTCCATGCACCGGGAAGTGGACGTCACCCCCTCTGCGCCCCCTGGGCTGCCGGGAGGTCTCCTCATGTTGTTCGGCTCACAGAGCGGGGGACGGAGCTCTGGCGTTTGGGGCCCTCATGGCCATCCTGCGAGTGCGGGGGGTGGGGTTGAAAGCCCTGTCATGGAGCCCAGCTCGTCTGCCCCCGCCCGCCGCCCGGTGTGCCCCTCGCCTCCCCGAATTCAAATGTCAACAACAGTCGGCAGTGGAAGCAGGTGCCAGGACTGGGCGAAGGTTCCCGGCAACACTGGGTTGTCCGAGGATAGACTGCGATCCCCGGGTCTCCTGCGGGATCCCTGGCCACAGGTCTGGGGACCCGAGCGGACGGCAAGGTCAGCCCCCCTCCCCAGCTTGGCCTCCGCTTGAACTCGTCAGCCTGACGCCACCGGGGCTCCTCGCGCAGCGACAGCCGTGATACCCACACCCTCTGCTCTTGCGGACTCGGCCAGGAGAGGTCTGTCCAGCCGTCCGAGCCCACGCGGGGAAGATGACACCTGGAAGGCACAATACCGCAACGTTTCCGAGTGCGGGCCAGCGGTGCTTGGCTCCCGTCGACATCGGTCCCATCTCCCGGGGCCCCGACGCCCCCCGCGCCTGGTGCTGTGCTTTGCTGAAGTAGCCGGTGTGCAGGCGGCCAAGCTGCCAACTCCCGGAAGCGATCCGAGCACGTTCTGGATGGCTGCGTTGATACGGTGAGGTCGTGGGGTCCCCGTCCCAGAAAGAGGCTCTGGCGGGAAGGCGCGGTCTGCCCGTCACTTGGTAACGAGACGTGGTGACCTTTGCTGCACGCGCACTGTGGCTGTTGTAGATCTTCGGAGCATCGAAGAGGCTTGTTGGAATTGATTCCTCCTTGCTGGGGAAATGATGAACTCAAGGCTCTGTGATGTTGAGGCAGAGAGAGGAGGTTAGGGTGTGACTTGCCCCCAGACGAGGCCCTCGTTCCTGAGATTACAGGACAGTATTTGCTCTGATGTCAGCGCATTGAGGGGAGATCACAGAGGTCATTTCCGGGACTCTGGGACTTGACCTGGAAGCGGTTCCGGTTACCTTTGCACGGAAATCCATGCTGGGTGCCAGGTACCTGTGAGACCGTGTGAGGCTCTAGGATGTCCCCACGTGACCCTGACCTGCAGGTGCCAGTCCCGGGGGATGGATACGGAGGGGCGGTTGTGCACCGAGCCTTGCTGGGAACCTGATGGGGGCTCTGTCTGTGCTGTCGACCCAGGAGGCCTTCCTGGAGGAGTCTGGGTGCTAAATTGGAACTGATCACATGAGTGTCCTCGGGCTGCCGTAACAAATCCCTACGAATTGGGTAGCTTCAGACGACCAACGTGTTCTGTCTCAGGGCTCTGGAGGCCAGACATCCGAAATCAAGGTGTGTGCAGGGCCACACTCCCGGAGCTGCGGGGGAGGGTCCTTTCTGCCTCTTCTGGCTTCCTGTGCTGCCGGAGGAGGCCCTGGGCTGGTGACCACGACTCCAGTCCCTGCCTCCCTCATCACGCGGCCTCCTCCCTGTGTGTCTGAGGGGACCCTGCGTCCACATCTCCCTCTGTCTCCAGATTCAGGCTCACCCTGATCTGGTGTGGCCTGATTGTCACTTATGACGTCTCCAAAGGCTGTGTTTACAGATGAGAGACGTCCTGAGTTTCCAGGCAGACGTGAACTTAGGGGGGCGTTGTTAACCCTGTGCCCTGATCCTCGGGGCAGGCAGAAGAGGGGCGGAGGGAGCGGGGCTCGCGCCCAGACGGGGTCTACGCATTCGTTGTCGAGGCTGCTCCTGCGGGCAGGGCTCTGGGGCGGAAAACTCTCCGGAGGCCAGCAGGTGGGCACAGGCAGGCAGGAGCATCACGGAGCTTTTCTCTTAAACTTGGAGGAAGTCCCTGGGGTCACGGTGGTGAGTGCTGGCTCTCCCCACCTGCTCACGCGGTACAGGGCAGGGGTGCAGCCGCAGGAACACCGTCCCTCCCCCCCCCCCCCCCCCCCCCCCCCCCCCCCCACCCCACCCCACCGTTAAAGGAGTCGTTCTTGGCCGGGGCTTCGCCTGGTGCCTGGCCCAGAGTCAACTGTCAACAAAGAGAGGATAGCGGGTTTGTGTTTGGCTTCTGTAACCCTGCTGTCCTGTGTGGGTCGTAAGTAAGTGTTGGCTGAAAATAGAAATCTTAGGTCTCCAAGGTATCCTCCCCTTCAGGTGTGAATTTGCTATTTTAAATTCTGTTAATGTTCCCTTATCTGTAGAGAGCAGGGCCTCGAAATTTCTCATTTTTCCAACAAAAGGTGGAAGAAAACTAGGACCTGTGTCTTTCCTGAGCTGTGTCAGCATGGGAGGTGTGTGTTTTTTAAAAATATTTATTTATTTTTGAGAGACAGACTGAGCGGGGGAGGGGCAGGGAGAGAGAGGGAGACAGAGAATCCCAAGCAGGCTCCGCACCGTCAGCTCAGAGCCCGTCGCGGGGCTCGATCCCACGACCTGCGAGATCGTGACCTGAGCCGAAATCAAGAATTGGACGCTTAACTGACTGAGCCACCCAGGCGCCCCGGGGAGGCGTGTATTTTGGGAGGGAGAGGACGCTGCAGGTGGGACGCAGCCTTTCACACCAGCTGGGGCTGGGAGAGAAGAGGCAGTTATGGACGGAGTCTGTGCTCCGTGCAGTAAAGGCAGACGCCCAGGCCGGCTGGCTCGGGCTGGGGGAGGGGTGCGTGCCCAGGAAGGCGGGTGTCATCAGTGCCCGCAGGGTGTCATCGGTGCTGGTCTTCTCTTGTCCACGTGGTTCCTTCCGGAGAGCGTTCCGTGGCCAGCTGCCTCCCAGAACGTCAGCCGTCTTGGTCAGGGGGTTACCGGAAAACCCGGACAAGATCTGTGCCGCTGTGGCGGCTGCTTAATCGAATGGGCCGGCTCTCCTCTTCCACCGGGTTGGCCTCAAACGCAGTGCCGGTCCCCACACGTCCCACTCCCCCTGTGCCGGTGACGCCATTGCAAACCCATCAGGAAAGCAGAGGCTGCCGTTCTGAGTGGACAGATCCTGGAGATAAAAGGAGTTGAAGGAAACTTGCCATAATTAGGCTGTCCCCTCCTGTCCCCTTCTGTCTCCAGACACTAACTTTAGGTGACAAGTATAGTGTTTCTGTGGTGTTTCCCCTTAGCGTTTCTTTGTAGGAGTCTCTACTTAGGCAGGTAATTAGCAGTCCCCTTGCAGACGCCTCACTTACGTGACTTGTTTTAGAAAGGGCTTAGCCCAAAGTTGAGCTCATGGAAGGCTTCCATGAATACATACTGAATGAGTGAGTGAGTGAGTGGCAGGTTTTGAGCTATTTCGGCTCACTCGTAGGAAATTCCTCGCATCGCAGGAAGCCGGCGGAGGGAGAAAAAGGGTTATTCTTGTGAAATACACACTTACCTCTCTCGTGTGCTGTGTGGCTTCGGAAGCCCGCGGAAATGCAGGTGTGTTTGTTGTGTGGCCAGCCTGGAGGGTGTGGGGTTTCAGCTGCTCGGGGTGGGGGGCTGGGGGGGACGAGCATGTCCTGAGCCATCAGTGACCATCTTTCTAAGGTTCCATATGAGAAAGCAGAACTCATGTTCAGGTTGCACCGTATGAAGCGAAGTTTCTGATCCCGAGGCCTCATGGGCATTCTGGAAGCCTCCGGCGCAGGGGGGCAGGGGTTGCTGCCTGTGGGGTGGGCGGCAGGCTTCCTGGGAGCGCTTCAGGGCGAGGATCCACAGGACGGCCTTTTCTGTCAACTGGCAGCCAAAGAGGAGTTACTTCTCGTTTCCCTGGAGGAAACTTTTACTTGACTTCCGGCAGTGAGAAGGCAGCCCTAAATGCAAGGCGCGCCCTTCTTAGGACTTTTCATCTCGGTCATCTGAGAGCATCTGAAGGACCGAGACGGGCCCGGCCTCGCGGTGTCTCGAGGCGCGTGACATAACCGTTTCTGCCATTGCCTTCCTGGGGGTCATTTCCAAACAGCTGGCCGGTCGGGTACGTTTTTATTGGCCGGAAGGTTTAGGGCTCGTTTCGGCCAGGCGAAAGGGGGCTGCCGTGCCCCTCCCCTCTCCCCGAGCGGTTCTGTGGGTGCCGCCTGGCATGGTCCCCAGGAAGCCTCCTATTTTATCCGAGAAATTCGTGTGCCCGAAAGCCACGTAGGAAAGACAATCATGTCTGAGGGCGTAACAATTAAAGTTCCTGTCAAAAGCGGACGGTTTAAACTTCACAGGAAAAATAGACACCTGGGGAAAACGTTTTTATTACATTTGACAGTTCTTTTAATAAGTAAAGAGTTTTTGGAAATCAATGAGAGGAGCTCAAATTGGCGTGGACGGCGGGGGGTGTGAAGAAACAGTGGCCACATTCGGTGAACACGCAGTTGACAGGAGAAGGATTGTAGGTGCCGGAGAGGCATTTCAAGGTGCTCACACTCACCTCGATGGAAAATAAAACTCTCTTATTAATCAGGTTGGCAGGTGTGAAGAGGTGTGACGCTCGGGGTTGGGATGTGCGGCGAAATCCACGCTCGTGCATGTGGCCGGAGGGGGTGGGGGGGTGGGATTTCTAGCCGACATTCTGGACGGTCATTTGACAACGTGCACTCACCCGTCCATCCAGCATTTCCATGTTTAGAAACTCACTCTGGCGTTTGCTCCCGGGTGCACACGTGCGCTCACCGGACGGTTATTCATAATGAGACACCACCCCTGTCGATCGGCCGAGAACTGTCTCAGCCAAGTGCGGAACAGGAAACCAGGCAGCCTTTACAAAGCATGAGGTATAATTCTACGAATGGCCACGGAATTTTGAGTAATAGTTACTCTTAGGTGAAAAAGCAAATTTGCGAGATAACATATCTGTTGGGGACTCTATGTTAGGTAATATTTGTGCTTATATATATTCATAGAACATTTAAAAAAAAATTTATGTTTATTTTTGAGAGAGAGAGAGAGAGAGAGAGAAGGGAATGGGGCAGGGGCAGAGACAGAGAGGGAGGCACAGAATCCGAAGCAGCTCCAGGCTCCGAGCTGTCAGCACAGAGCCCGACGCGGGGCTCGAACCCACGAACCGTGAGATCATGACCTGAGCTGAAGTTGGATGCTTAACCAACTGAGCCACCCGAGTGCCCCCACTTTCTTATTTTAGAGAAAGAGAGAGAGAGAACAAGCATGAGCCGGGAAGGGGCAGAGAGAGAGGGAGGCACAGAATCTGAAGCAGCTCCAGGCTCCGAGCTGTCAGCACAGAGCCCGACGCGGGGCTCGAACCCACGAACCGTGAGATCATGACCTGAGCCCGAGTCAGACACCTAACCGACTGAGCCCCCAGGCGCCCCTCATAGAGCATTTTTAGGGGGATGTGGGGAAAGGTGACATTGCCTCTGGCTTGGGGGCGGGGAGCAGTGTGAGGTTTTTACTTCTTGTCAGGAGATATCTGTGGTGGCCTTAAATTGCTTTTTAATAAAATTGCTAATTTAAACGACACTTTGCTTAAAGGGGAAGTTAGCCTTTTCTGTCAGGTGCAAACGAACAGAATTCCTGTTATACTTTGTACATAATAAAAATCTCCGCGTACCTCGTGTGTTCTGCTTCCAGCGCGTCCACGTGTCACGGCGTGCTGCTCCCAAACGCCCTCCGTGGCCTAGAGCTTGTGGGGTGAGTGGTCACAGTGCTTCCTGGCACCCCGTGCATGTGCGACTCCCGTGTAGGGGACAGTGAGACCCCTCTGTCCCCTGCACCCACTGTCCCTCTTCCAATGGCAGCTCTTCCTGAGGCGTCAGAACCTCCTGGAAATCATCCACTCACACTCCACGCACCCCGGACCGTCACTTGTGACCATTTGATTGTCACCAGAGCGGGAAGAATGCCCGATCGCTCAGTCCAGCCTGCCTGCCTGGGGTGGGGTCCCGTGGTTATGCTGTAGCCGCGTGGTGCTGCCTGGACAAACCCCTGTGTGGACGGGACAAACACCCTCCGGCAGAACACCCCCCCCCCCGCCCCGTCCCCACAGTCGGGGTCACGACATGCGTCATCTTGTGAATTTGCCGTTTTCACTTAAGATGAGTTATTGATCAGAGTTCCACAGCCGTTCATACAATTATCCCTCATTCTTTGTTTTTTTTAATTTTTAAAAAATATTTATTTTTGAGAGAGAGAGCGCGTGCGCGCACACGTGCGAGTGGGGGAGGGGCAGAGTGGGAGGGAGACAGAGAATTGGAAGCCAGCTCCAGGCTTCGAGCTGTCAGCACAGAGCCCGACGTGGGGCTTGAACTCACGAACCGCGAGATCGTGACCTGAGCTGGTCTGACACTTAACTGACTGAGCCCCCCAGGCGCCCCTCCGCCTCGTTCTCTTCAGTAGCTGCCTGGCATCTGGTCCTGTGGGTGCTCTGCCCGTGCCTGAGGCAGCTCCTGCCAGACAGGGAGTCGTTTATTACCAGTTTCCTAGTAGAAATAATCCTGCGCATCCAGGAACATCTCACAGAGTCAGTCCCCAGAATTGGAACGGCTGAGTCCCAGGGCCTGTGCCTTTTACGCCTGGGTGGATGTTGTCCGTGGCCGTACTGTGTGGTTTACGCTGTCAGCAACGTGTGTAAGGGCCGATCTCCCCGCAGCCTCCAGAGGCTCGCTGCAGGAGAGATCTGTGCCAGCGGGGCCGTGGGGAGGGCTCTGTGCCCCCGTCCCTCCCGGCTTACCGCTGGGAGGCTGCATCCTGCCGTGACCACTTCTACACCGTCTCCGCTTCCCCTCCCCTGGGAAGACCACACGCCTCTCAGCACATCCCGTCTTGCCCCCCGAATCCATTGCCCACACTGGTCTGAGGGGTCATTTAAAAAGCCTGAATCCCCTCCTGTTCCTGCCCTGCCCAGCCCCACCGTGCTTGGCAAACACGTGCACACATTTACCACCTGGGCCGGCCCTGGCACATTTCCCCGCAGCCGCTGCGTGCCCACCACCTGGTCCTGTCTGTTCCCCACACTTGTCCAGCTTGTCCTCAAGAACTGGAATGCCCCCCCCCCCCCCGCCACTCTGGCCACGGGTGGCCCTTGTTGTTCGTGTCTCGGCCGACGCCCCAGCCGCAGATGACAGCAGGCGTTGGCTCGCCACGTGTTTTCATTTCTGACAGTAATCCCTGCCAGAAACCGTCTGACTTAATTGTTTCTCTCATCCCCCTGGACCCTGAGCCCTGGCTGTCGTCCTTGGCGCTGAATGGTGCCCGGCGCCAGGAGCCCTTGGTAAGCATTTGTGGAGGGCCCGAAGAGACTCTTCCGAGAGAAGCGAGACTAGAAGCCCCACGTGGGAAGGTGCTGCTATCCGTCCGCTTCCCTGCCGCGCGTCTGCAGCACCAAGGCCAGGCCCGGGCGCGGGCCGGCCCCGAGAAGCTCGTGACCGGTGGCAGGGGCCAGTCCTGGGTGGTAAGATGGACATGCGCCGAACAGGCACAAGCCCTTTCCGACCGCACCCCCCTCCACCAGCCGTTTCCATAACTGTTCTCATCCCAGCAGAGCCCGACGGAGGGTGGGTTTGTCTTAGGGCTTCTCTGGCGAGAAGCCTGGGAAATGCACGTCTGGTGGCCAAGGGGGACCCCGTGTTTGCGGGGCGGCACCACGTTTCCACCGTGGTCGTGGCTTGGGAGCCATCAGGTCCAGCTGTGTCCGTACAGGATCCGAGACCCCTCCCGCGAGGCTGGCCTGCCAGGCGGGGTTCCTGATGCCAGGTGCTCCCTCCTGTGCCCTGGGCGGGGAAGACAGCAGAGTACCCAGAGCACCTGCGTGGGGGTCAGATGTCCCCGTCGTGGCCGCAGCACGGTGCACCTCCCTGAGCCATGAGCGGGGCACCACCCCTGGGTCTCCTTCCCGTCTCGCCGGCAACGGGGCGATTCCTGGTGGGTCCCGTGGGCCACCAGTGGTCCGTGTGTCTTTGCGTTGTCTGTCCAGGCTGCGTACCCTCAGGCCGCCGGGTGGGGGCCGCCCCCAGAGGCTCTTCACCAGCGCAGGCTCCGTCTGTGGCTAACTTGGGCACTCTGACCTGTCGCCCCCGCGTGCCTCTTGTATGCTCTGGGCTCTGCTCTTGTGCATCTTGCGGTGAGAGATGCCCTGTCTCGGGGGCTGTCCCTCCCCCCCCCCCCGCGGCCCCACCCCCCCCGGGCCCCCCCCCCCCCCCGCCCCGTGCTCTCAGACGCCCAGCTACTTCGTGACGAGCCTGCGATCTCAGTGCTCTTTGCCACACAGATCTGAGATTTTCTTCCCTTCCCAGGCCTCGATCCTGCCCAGCATTATCCTGAAACAAGGCCTCAGCCTCTCCCTCTGCGCGCTGGGGTGTCTTTATTTTTGGCCCAGGCCGGACATGTACTTGTAAAGGGTGTTGGTGCTTCACTCCCACGAGCCTCCCGGGGCAGAGACTGGTGGCCGGCCCTCCGAGAGCGGGGGTTATTTTTAGGGGCGTCGCACAACTCTGATGAAGAGAAACGGGCACGGGCGTGGCCACCATTTGCATTCGCACACTGAACGTTCGCAGAGTCAAAGTTGTGGTCCCCCAGGGTGGGCGTTGCAGGGGTGCGGCCGTAAGGGGCGCTCCTGAGACTCTGGCTTCAGGAGACCCCAGCAGTGGCTTTTTTTACTGCACAGGTCGCCAGACAGCCGGGCCAGGCCGCTTGCGGCCGGTTAGGGAGGAGATCAGCGTGGCCCAAAGTGGCCCTGCCCGTGTACGTGGGCCCGTGTGCGGGTGGAGGCGGCGGTTAGGGAGGAGATCAGCGTGGCCCAAAGTGGCCCTGCCCGTGTACGTGGGCCCGTGTGCGGGTGGAGGCGGCCTGGGGCGTCCGGGGCCCGTGGTGGGACGGGAAGGGGGCCACTGCGTAGCACTGCAGTGAGCGGAGCCACCTTCCGTGGCTCAGATGCCTGGTGTGTCTGCCAAAGCCCTGGGTTGACATTTCAGGCGAGGCGTGTAATAACGTGGTTTGTTGCCCCTGAGTCGGAGTGGCTCAGAATTAAAGTCTGTGCTGTCTGGACGGCCTGCTGCGAAAACAAACATAACTCCACGTGGCTCCTGAACCACCGCTCAGCACGTGCAGCCCCTGAGACCTGAAGAGACCCAATGGGGCTTGGGTTCACTGCGCCCAGCTCGGGGGCCCTTGCCCTTCCACAGGCCCTTGGGTTGCTTGTCCTCTGGTTGCGTTTGGGGGAGCTTTGCGAGGGGGCAGGCCTCCCACCCCTCCTTTGCACGTGGAACGTTCCCGCCTTTGCTGCCGTTGCACCTGCTCTATTCCCTGTTCCCTTCTTCTGGAATGCCGCCCACAGCCGTGCCCTCCGGCTGGCCCCCCTCATCCCCAGACACTGGCACCTGCAGGCAGGGCGCCGTCCTCGGCCCTAGAGCAGTTGCTGTGGTCACCGTTTCCTCTCTGGGGTCCTCTTCCCCTAGATGGTAAGTGCCGGGGGCAGGCACCTTGCCTGCTGTGTCTGGGGGTGGTCTCAGAGTCTAGAGGCTGCACGGTTGCCGTTTGGGAATGAGTGGCTGGATGCGGGGCCCCTTGCTAGGTGGGAGGGCAGCCTCCTTGCCGCTGCCCCAGGACGTGCCCCCTCTGGAGGACTCAGCCTGCCCGACCTGGCCAGGGGGTGGGGCAGCCTGGGTTGGGGGTGGGGCTCCGGCCACAGCTCAGGGCACAGGTGGGCTCCAGAGGGAAGGTAGGGGCAGGGGAGGCAAAACTCCCCCAGGATGGGCCTGACCCCAAGACGTGCTCTGGGCTGCGCCCTTCGGGGCCACCCCCCCGAGCCTTTGTCCAGCCAGCCCAGCCTCCCTCCTGTTGCCCTCCCTTCCTGAAACCGCATCCTGCTCATTATCAAAGCCCGTCTGGCCCTGGCTGTGTCACAGGTAATCTTACGTGAGCCTTGCCACTCTGAGAGACGGGCACAGCTGTCATCCCTACTTTGCAGGTGACGTTCAGGCTCCGAGGGTCAAATCCCCACACGAGGCCACACAGTGGCACGTTCCTGCCCTTGCTCGGGCAAAGCATGACGCGTGCGCTCCTTACGGCCGGTAACGGGCATCGGCGTTCGCGTTTCGTGCCCTCAGCCCCCTTCCTGCAGCTCCGGGGAGGCACCGGGACCGATAATGCTCAGATTTGCTGAGAAGGGCTACTCTCCCCTCCCTCGTTCGCTTAGAGGGCTTAGAGGGTTCGCTTAGAGGGCTCGCTTAGAGGGTAGAGTCTTCTGCACCCGAGCTCGAAACCTTCGTCTTCCCGGACCAGGGGGCCCAGCCTCCAGGGACACTCCCGGAGCACCGGGTCAGCACCGTGCAGGCTGGCGTCTGAGACGCAGCAGGAGAGAGGGAAGGGCCTTTACTAACAGCACTGTATACAGGACGTGTGTGAACAGTACCACGTTGGCTGCGTTGAGCTAAATAAAACACTCTAGTAAAATCAGTCCTACCTCTTGACTTCCACTATTTTTTGACTGGCGCGAACGCGTTTAAGATTGCGCTCAAGGCTTGCGCTCTCTGCTGACAGAGCCCCCGGCCGGCTGCTCCCGCCTGATGGGCCGGGGGCCGGCGGCTCCATTCGTGAGTGTGACCGTGTGTCCCGTGACCGGGAGGCCTGCCTCGCGTGGCTGCGGGGGTGACCTCTCTCCCAGAGCCTCAGGCAGATGAGTCCGGCGGGAGCCCCCCTTCGCTGCCGTCTCCCTCAGTTTCCCCCTCCGCTCCTCGGGATGCCCCCGTGCCTCTACACGCCCCCTGCCCGATGACACGCCGTGTGCTCACCCCGCCTGGCTCTGCGGCCAAGCTGCCAGCCGTAATGTTCTAAAGGCTGTGGGCTCGTTAGGGAAAGGCTCGGCTGACTGGACGGCCCATTCACCTAGCACGTCACAGGGACAGGGGCGGTCTGGGGACGTCCCAATGCCCCAGAGCATCAGTGTCCTTACCTGAGAGATGGCACGTGACTCCCATGCAGGGCTGGGCTTCGCAAGCCAACGGCGTGTACTTCAGGACGCTCACACAGCCTCCGGGTCCGAGATCTTTAGGGATGGATCTGGGTGCGTGTGTGCACGTATGTGTGTGCGTGTGTGTTCTGTGTGCGTGTGTATGCTTGTGGATATGGACATCTTTATGCGTCTATGTGTGTGTGTGTGTGTGTGTATGGTTGTGTGTGTATGTGTGTGCACGTGTCCATCGCATGCGTGTGTGTAAACGTGTGTGTGTGCACGTGTATATGTGTACGTGGATATCTATGTGTATGTGTGTTATATGCTGTGTATTTGTGTGTATGCACATGTGTGTATAAGTGTGTGCACGTGTCCATCACGTGTGTGTATAAACGTGCGTGTGTGTGTGTGTGTGTGTGCACACACACATACACCCTGGATGCCCCCTGGAATTGCCCATCTGGACTAGAGAAGCAGGAGGTGGGACAGCCTCCAGGACCCGCTGGCTCACACATGAGGATGGTCCCGAAGCCCTCACTCTCCCTCATCCCCCCGGCAAACTGCGTCACACCCAGAATGCGTTTGAGAGCCACACCCTCTCAGCAGGGCTCTGCTCCCCCCACCCCCACCCCGTGCGCTGCCCACAGCTGGTCTCCACCCAGCAGCCAGAGCTCCTGTTCCAACGTGGCTTCGTAAGGGCAGATCCGGAGCCCCTGTGACCCCTGTGTGCTCCCGAGGGGAGGAGGCCCAAGGGCGGGCAAAGACTTGGGCACGGTGGTCACATCAGCTCAAGTGCAAACCACCCAGACGCCTGTCAGCAGGTGAACGGGTGGACAACAGGTGGCAAGTCCATACAGGGGGACGTGATTTGGTCATAAAAAGTATGAGTCCCGATAGACGCCCCAGCACGGGTGCAGTTGAGAACACTAGGCTCAGTGCGGGCGGCCGTCACAGCAGTTCAGGGTCCCGTTCCTGCGAAAGGTCCGGGACAGGTGACGTGTAGAGATAGAAGGCAGCTCAGTGGTCTCCAGTGCTGGGGTGTGGGGAGATGGCGAGTGACTCTGATGGTGGAATGTTCTGGAATTAGGTGGGGGTGATGGTGGCATAGCTCTAGAAATGAACTAAAAACCACCGTGGCTTGTGCTTGCAATGGGTGGGCTGTTTGGTATATAAATTATATTTCGATTAAGCTATTGGGAAGAAAGCCTGGTGTCCAGGCCCCCAGCTCCCACTGCATGAGGAGGGGACCCCCCGGCCCCTTCACGTTCACACCCCTGCCCGTCTTGCCCCTGCTCTCCTCCCCTGGCGCCCTGCCCGGTGATTCTGCACGGCGCCTGTGTGCCCTCCCCCTTGGCCCCCGCCCCCTCCAAGCTGGCGTCCTCTCGGGTCTCAGCTCAGGAGCCACCTCTCCGGGTATCAGTTGTCTCAAGCGATCACCCTGCTCTGCTCCCTGCACAGATAGCCTCTGAAACTGCCCCCTTCATTGACGTGTTTGCTGTCTGCTGCCCTCCACGGGAGGGGACACTCTGTAGCACACAGGCATCTGTTGGCTCGCGGCACCCAGCGCCTGGCGCACAGCAGGTACCCAAACCGTGCTGGATGAATGGGCATTGAGTGGCAGCATTGGACGTGCCTGTCTCGCCTCGGACAGGATTCTGAGGCTGCCCACGGGGCGCGCACCTCGTGGTGTGGACAGGAGACGTGCCTTCCTGGTGCAGGGCGAAAGACCACACGGCGTCCAGGAAACACTCCCGGAGGACAAGGAGGAGGGTCCCCCGGACCGCCCTCCCCACGTGAAGTCCGCTCAGGGGCTGCCCGAGCCTTCAGTCACCGTTAAGTGTCAAAGACCTGTCAACAGAGGCGAGAGGCGTTCCGCGTCTTCTTAATAAGCACGGTGGCCGCGACAGTGCTGCCGCAGGAAGCTGATGAGATCAAGCATATCTGAAGATGCCCTCTGGCGTGGGGGTGACACCTCCGCGAGGGCCGAGAGCAGAGGCCGCGTGGCTGTGGACAGATGTCGACGTATTTGTATCGATTCTCCCCCCAGCGGCCCAGCCAGCGTGCGAAGACGAGCGGGGCCGGGTCAGCGATTTTGTCTGTGGTCCACGTGACGGTTGAGTTGCCGCTATCTGGTCCAAGGGAGATCGAAGGTAATTACGTTCGCTTTGTTCGAAAACTTAGGAGTAAGGCGCGTACGAAGCTCTTTAAGATTCCAGACGAATCGATTGGTTTGATATTGAGAAATTTTAATCGCAGTTTCTCTGTGATGTACAAGGTGTGGTTCCTGGAGGGCACAGTGAGTCTCCCCTGCGCCTCCTCCCGGGCCCGGAGCCAGGGGCTCACGGCTTGCTCCTGGCAGCGTTTGGGGTAAGCTGTAAAGTGCTCTTGCGTCTGGTTCCTTCAAGGGTGACCTTGGTAGTGGCTGGCCACCGGCCACTGTCTCTCCCTGCTGGTGACTCTGTCTCTACCTCTCCGATCTGGTTAGAGTCCTCGAGGTAGATGCAGGTGTCTGTGGACAGACCGCCCCGACTCAGTCTGTCAGTCTGTCTTCTGATAAAAGCAGCCACTCCATCCCGCCCCCAGCACGGTCGCCCCCGAGCGACTTGCCTGCCAGTGAGGACGTCTGCCTTTTCCTCGTTATCTGGCCCAGTTCTGATGCCGTCCTGGGAGGAGGTCCTGCTCTGTCGATCACCCCCACTGGGGGCATCTCCTTTTCGGGGCGCCTCCCCCCGTCCCCGCGTGCCTCAATCCCACGAGACCCAAACGGACCCACCTCCCGGCTGTGAGGTCCAGAGGATCGTGTCAGCTCACCGAGCCTTGTCTTCTCTCTCCGGTGGGGGTCCGAGCAGGACCCGCCTCACTCACTGGTCAGCTTGCAGATGCGGTGTGGTGACGTGTGCGTCACACATGGTGCCGTGCCCGGCACGCGGTAGGTGTGCTTCCTCCCCTGCCTCCTCCAGCATCAGCAGTGCTCCACCCTGTCTCCTTCGGGGTCTGTTACCTCCTGGCACCTGTTCCCCAGCACAGCACGTGGTCTTTCTTCGGTCCCTTCTTGGTCCCCTCCCAGGAAGGCCTTTGCACGGGCCTCTTCCCGTCTCCCTTGGTCGTGCCCATCCCGCGTGCCTGGTAGGTCCTCACTGAGTATTGCGGGGGAGGAGGGAGTGCCTCCCGGGATTCTGTCCATGCGGAGACCGGCTTCTTTTTTAACAGGAACCGGGGGAGGCTGCCGGTGTGGAATCTCCACTCCTTCCTGCAGAGGGCAGGTGGCCCCGAGTCACTGACACTCAGCTGACTCTGAGGTCCCAGGGCCTGATTGCCCTGTGTTCACTATGAGACCTTGTAGGTAAAGGTCTCTCTTCCCTTCCTCCCATGGCAACAAAACCCTGTAGCGGTGAATCCACTCACACGTGGAGGTGAGGGCAAGCGGTCTGGGGGGCACGGAGATTCTGGCCTCAGTCGGGCCGATGGGAAACAGCCACGCCCCTTCGGTCTCTGAGGCTGACAGCTTGAGAAAACGGGTGAGGGGTGGAATCCCGGCTCCGCTCTCCTTGCCCTGGGTGAGCCACCGTTGCTCTCTGAGCGGCCAGGGCTCCACTGTGAGGGGGGGGGGGGTGGTCCAGGAAAATGCCTCCCAGGGATGCCTGAGAGGCTGATGAGTCGTTTCCTGGCTGTGGCTGGCACACTGCTTTGTCGGGTGGTGGTGATGATGGTGATGATGATATAGGTGAGGATGAGAAGGAAAATGATAATGAGGAGAGTGACGAAGAAAATAATGGTAACAATGATAAAGAAGATGGTAATGATAACGATGGGGATGGGGATGGGGATGACAGTGTATAGATAGAAGGGTGTCCCTTCCACTCTTTCACACCATGTGCTCCCCGTTTGGAAGGCCTGACGTCCCATCCCGTGACTTCTGTCATCTTTGATATTTCTGTTTCTTTGAGCTGTGAGTTTTCCCTTCCTGTGTGTGCTTTCTCCTACTCTCTCAACCCATGCTGCATCGATGATTTGCACTGCTGTGAGGGTAGGAGTGGCACTTCCTTCTTCCTTCCTTCCTCTGGTAATTTTGCAGTGTGTGAGTTTCTGCCCCGGAGTTTTTAGTTTTCTCAAACTGCAGGGGGTTAATTAGTTTGGTTATCTCATAATGCCATTATAGTTTTCTTATTAACTGGGCAAATATCCAAGGACTCCTATTCCTCGTTGGGGTCTTTTGCAAGGTTTTGGTCACAGGGCTGGGCGAGCGGGTGGTGGGCTTGCAGGGCAGCCACGGACTAGGAGAGATTTGATCGTTGGAATCACCTCTGGCTGTCCCCAAGAACGCCATGGGGCTAGGTTCACCCTTTTGGTTTGACCAAGGAGAAGAACACCAGCCATTTTGTAGAGCAGTGGTTCAACCTTTGCCTTTCTATGCACTTTGCTTCAAAACTCATTCAAAAGTTCAAGCTATCGAGATACTTTAAGGAGAGATGTTGGGGAAAGGTCGAGAAGAAGAAAATCAGAGGTTTAGAACCAGAAAAGTCTGTTTGTGCACCTAGGACCTCAGAGGGGAACATTCCGTCTTGACGGATGGAATGGTTGTAAGACTCGGGCAAGAAATAAAGTAGGAGGACGAGGATGTAGGTCTTCTCACCGTGAATTCGTGTCCTCCTGAAGAATGGGGACCAGAGAATTGGCCAGGCCACCACAGGGCTTCAGGGCTGGGCTCTTCCTGTTTCATTTGCCCCTCCCCCTCAGACCCTGGCGTGTCTGCCCATTTCTGAGTCATCTGTGCCTCTCCACACTCACTGACCATTACTGTTCATTTTTAATAATCATTTCAAGAGTTGCACAACACCAAAGATTTTAGTTGAAATTGGAGGGAGACTTTTTAATTATACTAATGGTTCTCCAGAAAGTGTTTGTTCTTTAATCATTAAACTATCCTTGGGGCCAAAATAACAGCATCGGAAGACTGAGCATCTTAGAGGAAATCTCATCCTTCGTTTTATGTGCACGGAAGTCCTAAAGCGAGTTCGCTGCTTCTAGGTGTATCCCCTGGAGACATTCTTGAACACATCCCCATGGAGAACACACAGGGTATTTACTGCTGTATTGTTCAAAATGGGGGGGGGGGGGAGGAACAAAAGCAAACAGAAGAAAACCAAAATGTCTGATGATAGGAGAATAAATATGTAAACTGTAATATATTCAAACAGTGTGATTCTGTGATAAACTGTGTATCCGTGTCCCCGTGGATAAATGTCTAACATAATGGTATACAAAAATTGCAGAATGATATTGACTAAATGGTACCATTTAGATGATGTTTTGAAATACCCTCAAATATATTTGATCTATTCGATCAAACATATTCGGATTATATGTCCATGCGGAACAAAAGCATGGGAATGAAGAGAGGAGACACAAACCAGTTTCCAAGTGGTGGTTTTTGCCTTGCCAGAAGAGGCCAGGACGGGGGAGGGTGGGCCCAGGGAGCTCCCACTGGGATGTGTGGTAGTTCCTGGAGATCTGAAGTGCGTATGGCGTGTGCCCTCATTTGTTCAATTAGGTGGGGTGAGTGTGTGCGTGTGTGTGATTATTTCTTACACTTTTTTTTGGTTTTGAAGCGTTTCGTCATTAAACGATACGGACTTGAAGAGATTTTATGTAATTGGTCTTGAACAAGAGGCCCTCTCGGAAGAAGTGGTCTAGATAAAAACTGGCTCATGTTGGACTCCGCGAGGCAGACTGTGGGAATTCGCAAAGGATTCCAAAGCAGATTGGGACACATGCGTTGCGGGTCCTTGCCTCTCCCCACACCTGTTACGTGGACACCCTGGGGCTTCCTCGAGCTCAGACCCCTTTCCTGCCAGGCATAGCTGGGCATCGTACGGCTCGGGGATTTATCATCTGATGCAGCATTTGAGAAGGGCCCCTCCCCAGGCTGGATCAGAGCAGTGAATCTAGAGCAACCAATGCAGGATGTTTGAGGGGAAAAGCCCTCTGAATTAGTCACAACCTTTAAAGACTTATTTGCTTGCAGATTTTAAATGCCATCTCATTGCTTCCGAGTTCATTTTATGAATATAAAGAGTATTAACCGAGTTTAAGAAGATGAGTTAATTAAGAAATCATAATTCCCAGAAAGCCTCTTTGACATAATTTAAAATCCCAGGTAAGTGTAATCCCATCATTAAAACCTGAAATTGAATGGGAGACTGGAAAATACTATGTGACTGTACAATACGAGGAATCCCAACGAGAGGGTCCAGGGGCAGGGAGGAAGAGTGAGCGAGGGAGGGAGGCCAGCCGCTTGTGGAGGAGGGTTGGGGGTTGGCACAGACTCATTCTGGCCCCGAGGTCGCGGAAGCCAGCCGTCGATGTCCAGGAGATGGTTTTCCACGAACGTACAGAGAAGTCACTCACACCAGAGCCTTCCGGTGTGGGCCACACGCCAACGCTCCAGTCGACCGCACAAGGAACCAAGGAACTCACTTGGGCTAGTGAGCCAAGGCCGGGCGCCCGTCTGTTGGGGATATCGTGAGAGGGGTCTGTCCGCGGGATGGCATTTTGGATTTTCTAGAACTGATTCTACGCAGACTTGTGTATTGAAGTTACTCATCCTTCGGTAACTGCTGGGCCAGGAATTTAGAATATGCCATCAAGGAAACCATGGTTCCTTGCCCTTTTTGGTTATGTTTGCTGCCGTTTCCTTATAAAGCCCTGCACGCTGGGTACAAATCATCCTGTCTAGTGCGTGGCCCTGTGAGGGCTGCACTGGCCAAAGCTGCGTGTTCGGGTTTAGACTGTGAACTCTGAGATGCTTCTTGTGTCTTCCATGGGACCAGACAGTTTCCCATCGGGCGGCAGCAGCCTGAGGTGGTCCCATGAAAGGGAGTGAGATAAACCCCGGGTCTGTCTGCCCCCTTCTCCGGAAAGGCAGGAACCCTTGACACGCTTCTGTGCTCAGGGTGATGTGGGGGAAGCACCAGGCGGAGGCTCCCCGTTGAGTGGCCGGTATTACGGGCGCCTCCGTGCAAGTTCCCACGTTTCCGAGGAAGGACCTCGCTGGTGGAGGTGCTGCCGTTGGCAGTCATTGATCGGTGGGGGGCAGCGCTCAGCACGAAATGGGGCACATCACTTTGCCCCGTAAATGTCAGTCATTGTCACTGTTTTTATCGAGCTATAACTTCAGCTGTATAACTGGAGACATCCATGACCCCGGTGACCGAGAAAACGATCTTCCGGTGAAATACTGACCAAATCAGAGAGCTGGGGAACAGCCAAAACATGGCCTCACTGCTGTTTGCTGACCTGCCAGGAGAAGGCTGCACGCGCTTGCGTGCGATGTAGCTTATCGAACGTAAACTTAGGTTAAGGAAGGAGATCGGGACTCTCAGCCGTCTTGGACACTGGCTGATGAGTCCGCTGGCAAATACATCATTCCACAGCCGACGCGCTTTCTTCGATGGTGAACACGGTTGTGGGCTGATGGCTGTGTGCTATTAACAGGAGGCTGAGTAATCGGAAGTGGCTGGCAGAGGTCTCGTAAACCCATACGTTGCTCGCGTGTTCAGGGCCATTTTTCATGCACGGCGTCTTCAAGGCGAGAGGGAGAAGGCTGCATAGCGATGGACCGGAGACCAAGTGTGCAAGGCTGGGACACGCCAGCCTCATCCGAGCAGGCTCCGGGGTAAGTATTTTCTAGGGACGAGCGGTGCCTTTTCCTGCCTGGGGCGCTGGTGGATGGCAGGGTGCACACTGAAGCCTGATTGCTTAATCCAAGGATCTGGAATTCATAAAACTCTTCAAAGTGCATAAGGCCACCGTCTGTGAGGCCTGCTGGCAGTGGTGACGTTGTGTAGGATTACGGATTACTACCAGCTAGGCGCCTCGGGTCTGAAGGACGGCGAGCCTCAGCTTCCCGGGAGAACGCGGATTGTAACCATCGGGCAGTACGGTTCAGACTGTTTGCTCTGCCGTGGTGGAAGGATGGACAGGGAGGGAGGACGGCCCCACACGACCACCCCTCCGGTCATCTCTGAACTTGAAAGCACTTCCCTCACAACCACGGGGCCTGTGGGCACCTGGTTAGGAGCAGCAGATAAATTCCCGGGTGGATAAATCCTGCCTGGCATTCCTGGCCAGATGTAAAATGAAATTTACCCAACTGTACAGTTAGCCTTTTTTTTTTTTTTTAAAAAGGAATTTAAGGATCCTGAATATTTGAAATCCTCCCTCCTTGACCCAACGCTGTCAGATTTGCGTTTTCTCTGGCCCTCACAAAGGACCTCACTGACCCCTCAGAAAACGGGAGTGCTGCCCTGCCTGCTTCCTTGGGGGGCACACAGACTGGGGTGTGGGGTCATCGTAGGGCTCTGCTGGGGGCGGGGGCGGACTGTGCCTGTTTGGAAGGCACGGTGCTCTCGAGGAGTGTTTTCTGTCGGCACGTGTAACGTGGAAAAGTAGCTGAGTGTCTGGTCTAGGCTGGAACGTGAGACCCAAAATGGTTATGAATTAAGGTAAAAGAAACTTCAGGTTAGCCGTCCTTGCCAAAAACGAATCTTCATGCAGATTGTATCAAGAGATTGGCTGGGAGCCAAGAACATGAGAAGAGCAATATTTAACTAGAACTCTTGAACGGTTCTGCGGGAAAACGCGTGTGCAGGTGTGCGCGCGCGGATGCCGTGTGTCCGTGTGAGAACCTAGACCGATCGCATCCAACCGGTGGGACGTGTTCAGGAAGCTAGTACGTGCGTGTAAGACCCTGCGGCAGGAGCTTGCATAATTATTCCCCAGTCTCCCTGCCCCCTGCGCCCCACTCCAGCATAAAAACCTTCGATCGCTCCCGTATCGCTCGGCGTCAGTGAGTTGGGGCTGACCACCACGTGACCCCACTCGGTCCCGAGGAGAAGGTGTCTGTCTGGCTCGCAGACTTGTTGTGGGTCCGCTTCGTGTCGTCTCCACTGTGGCATCCTGGCCGAAGTTGTTAGTTGTTCTTCTTGTAACTATGACTTGCCGAGGATTGATTTTGGATGCATGATTCCCTAGGCTTTATGACCCAAGATGGCATGTGCCATTGTGTCCACGTCACGTGGCAGAGTGCCCATCACTGCCGTGACAGTCACGCTGGCTGGAAGAGTGCCCAAGGCTAGACTCTGCAGGGGCGGAGATGAAAAATACCCCAACGGCGAGAGGCTCCCTGAGACACAGACTCGACTCAGACGTAAAGCAGTGTGTCTGTGTGGAGAGTGAAGACAGCAGAGTCCGGGAGGAAGAACGACTCTGGACGAAGCCATGGACACACGACAGACCTTAGCGGGTGCCAAGGACTTCCCCAAAGTTCTGTGAGAGCAGAAATGGGAGGCAGAGGGAGGGCCCGACAGAGGGAGAGGAGATCATGCTGGCCTCGTAGGACAGGGGGTGCACCCACCAAATGGTGCCTTGCTCTTTGTCCGTGTTTTGTGCTCTTCTTTGAAGGGTCCTGCTCTCAGTGTCGCCCCCCTCCCCAGGATCACAGTGAGGGGGAGCCCACTGATTACGCTCTCAATGTGCACGTCTGTCCTGCTTTGGAAATTGCTTAGCTAGTCTGTCGGGTTTCCATATTTGTTTGTCATTCTTCTGTCCACATTCCAAAAGGATTTGATGTAATTTGCTATAAAACACAGATATATGTTGAGGTTGTTAAAATGGAGAGAGAGAGAGAGAGAGAGAGAGAGAGAGAGAGAGATGGAGAGAGAGAAGAGAAGAGGAGAGGAGAGGAGAGGAGAGGAGACACAACTCAGGGAAATTCTGTGTCTGTTCCTTTCTTGTGAATGTCCTCCAGTGTTCTTGGTTTTAGGTTTGCCATTTTTCCCGGTGACAAGGTAGCCAGGGGCCACTCTGCCTATTCACGAAGAAGGAAGGGGTTGCTTCTCCTGTGGCTCATTAATTTATAAAGTTTTATATGTCCTGACATTTCTCGTGTTAGGTTTTCATTGTCGTTTTTGGCTGAGTCCTTGCTTCCTAGCGTCTTGTGTTCAATTTTAATATTTTAATTTCTTGGTTATGTCTGCAGTGCTAACACAAATTCATAGACGCACGCTCAGAATAAGGCTTTCTGTAAGTTTAAAATTGGTAATACGAAGTCAGGGACAAAATCAGGGGAATTATGGGACACTTAATCACTGGTAGTAATCACTACTAATTTACGGGTAGAACAGGGACCCAGCATGAGTCAGTGTAAGATTCTGCTGGGTAACGAGAAAGACTGTACTAAGGGTCGAGGGTAGAACGCCTTTGGCTTAGTGATGCTGGGAGCAGAAATGCTTTCTCTGTCCTTTCTGATTCCTACCCATGTCTTGGTGAACAATTAAATTCTTCTAGGAATTAACATTCTCCTGATGAGAAACATAAGTAGATTTGTGCGTGCATTTTGTACCGGTCCTAATTTGTTCCCCTTCTTGTTGACATATTAGTGGATGCATTCGTCCATCCAGGTGGCATCTCTACCCCAGTGAAACGAACAGTGGACGACAGGTGCATCATTTTCTTCTTTTGTTTCTAGCTTTAACACCGCCAATGACACCACCTTGTGATTTCTAACATAGTGAAACCCGAAGTCTCCAGTTTTTAAACACAGTGTTAGCCCCTACAATTCACTAGCCATGTTTCCTTGGGAATATAAAGTGTCACTGAACGGTCAGCGTTTAATTTTTACTCAGCTTAATGTAGTACGGGCTGAAAGAAGTCTGCGTCGTCGAAGAAGCCATTACTGATGGAGTCCCCAGGTGTCAGATCTGTAACAGCAGCATAAGGCATCCTCACTGGGACACTGCTGATAATTCACACGTCTCATTCGACCGAGAGCCCACTCTGCCCGATTTACTTTCAGCTTGAACTGCAGTTACATGAAGGGTTTGAGTAGTCGTCCGTATGCTTGGGAGTTAACTGGAGAGCAAGAAAGACAGCCGCCAGAGCGTCAAACATTGGCGTCTCCTTCTGGAGGAGGGACCCCTGCACTCTGAGTCAGCTCTGTGTGTAGGGAAGGGTGGGCTCCAGGCTGGAAGGAAAGACCTGGGAACTGAGCGAGGTGCTCTCCAAGGTACTTGTTTCTTCAGGGTCACCGTTCAGCAAGCTTTGAGCTTCCATCCAACAAAAGTTTACTGAGCTCCTGCTTTGGACCCAGGACTTCCCTAGGCTTTTCTGCTTGTATTCTCCTTTGCTCGTGGAGTCACCTTCCAGAAGGAGAGGCAAAAGCCCTCAAGTAAATACACAGGCAAGATGATTTCATGTAGGAGAGCGCTATGCAGAAAATAAAGCAGGACGGTATGATGGGGACTGCTTTGCTGCAGAAGACTGAGCTCCGGACAGGTCCTGGGGGGCAGGGTCAGGCCTTGGGGCTGAGCGTTTCTGGAGGAGGGAACAGAGGCAGAGGGTGTACCAGAAGTCCTAGAGGGGCAAGGCGGTCCCAGCGGCTGGGCACAGTGAGTCAGAGGAAGGAGGCTGTTCGCAGATAGGGAGACCGACAAGGAGTTTGGGGTCCATGCTTAGTTGGGAGGCATGTCAACGCCTCCACTGCCTGCAGAGAATTGGGTTGTAGGAGCGGGAGTGGAGCAGGGATCCAGGCTCACTAGCAGAGTCTCGTGCAGGTGGGAGGCATGGTGACTGCATTGGGAGAGGACAGAAGTCCTGTTCATTCCGTAGCCAGGTGGCTGGCCAGTCTGCCCCCCTCCTCTCCATCACATGTCCCAGACGGAGTAATTCACCAGCTTTTCTTGTTGCCCCAAAGATGGGCACGGCACGTGCATGTAAAAAAAACACATATCACACGGTTGTTTACCTAACATTTCATCTCCAGGACCCCGTTTCGTCCTGGCCTCGTGGTAGGAACCCACAGCACCCCTGACTCACTGACTCTGGTTATTGGACCCCGACATTATTGGGGCCAACCCCAAAGCTTCATCCCCTGCGTGGCCCCAGCACCCTCTCTTTAGTGTAGAAGGGCCCTTTGGCAAACCAGTCGTGACCTCGCAGCTCAGTGGGCCCACCTCAGTGGTGCCAGCGGGGTCTGTGTGTGATGGCTTACCTGTTTTTAGCAGTATATGTGTGATCAGGTGAGCAGCCACCTTTTTCAGATTGTTCTAAATGTTCTTACTTGGATTTTGCTTAAAAGAAGGAAAAAACACAAACTATCAACACATTTTTCCTTTTCCATACTTTACCAAAGAGGAAAAAAATGTAACAGGATATCTACTCCCACGATTTTTCCTGTGGTGACTCAGGATGATGACAAATCTCAGAGGGGAGTGTTAATGGCAGCTGTCAGTGTTATTTAAGATGAACTAGAGCTTTGCAGTCTCCTGCGGTATGAGCTCTGAGAGAGGCCCTGAGGGTTGCTCCCACCGGTCATACACCTGCCAGTCCGCCGCTCGTCCAAGTTGAGACTCACAGGTGCTCACAGGGCAAAGCGAACCCTGCTTGGGTGTCCGTGAAGCATCTGCTCACCTTGCTTTGTCTTAGCACAGTGGTATACGCTGTGCAAACACAGGCGAATGGGGGCCTGTTCCAAACTGAGAAAGTCTCTTGGGGAGAAGGGAGGGCTCATGCCTTATCACAGCCTTTCTGTTAGGTATTTGCTTTATGCCGTGTAGCCCTGGGACCCAAGAAAGCCTCTTGGTTTGGGAAGAAGCCGTCGGTCTCCTCCGCTGCGGCTGACTTGGCCGATTGGGAGCTGGGACCTAGGTATCTGCGGTGTGTGAGCACGGGTGTTCATGTTGTGCACACGGTCATCAGATTATCCCGCGGCTATCCCGTAACTAGAGGTCACCCCTCACATGGTTAAAGAGGAGTCTGGACGCCCACGTACGTGCTTATTGTGGAGAACCTTCCTCCGTGTACGGCTGACCCTCTGTCTGGTATGGTGACCTCCCACTGCCCCATTTTTCCACCGTAATGCTAAATATTCGTGCATCTGAAGCGACTGAGTCTGGAGAGAGCAGGAAGCTGGTTGTCCTCACCACAGAGGAGTTACTAACAACTGTCCTCTCTTGCCAAATGTAGGAAGATTGAATTCTGCCCAGACTTTCTGTAACAGACCTTCCGGTAACAGCATCATTTTGGTTCTCTTTTGTTTCCTTTTACCTCCTGTATTTAAATGATCCAGAATCCGTTTGCACCTCATGGTGGTTTTTGTTTTTTTGGGTTTTTTTTGTTTGTTTGTTTTTTGGTTGGAAACTGACTCCCCTGGGGCAGGGTGGACGAGTGTGGGGTGAGACTTCAGGAAATACAGAAGGACGTGTCATTTCAGAGGTGACAGTCCCAGCTTTCAAATAAGCCGGCGGACGACAGCTAGTAACTGCCTCTCGTTTCCGGTGCGGAAGGGCAAACCGTTTGGATTTTTTTATATAATTGACACAGGGTCTTAAAAACTCCTGTTTTTTGTTTTTACTTTTTGTTTTCAAGCGGCATTTTTGGAGAAAAGGCACAGAGATGTGGGGCCCACGCCTCCCTGGGACGACAGGGCCTGGCTGCCCAGACCCTTCCGTGAATGAGGAGGGGAGAAGGAGGGCCACACTTTATCACAGTCTTTCCGTTACATATTTCGTTCATGTGGTGTAACCCTGGCATGCAGGATCCAGGATTTCCAGGATTTTGTGCATAAAAAGTCATACTGGGTCACGGGGCAGGGTGCCTCTTGCACCACCTCCCTGGAAGCCACCTGGGTCCAAAGGGCCAAAGTGTTGTCATCGCAGACAGTGACAGGTGCAGTTGGTGGCTCTGGGGACAAAGAACTAAGCACGCACCCATCCTGCCTGTCTTCAGAGCAGCGCCTCGCAGGCTCCCGCCACGCGTGGGACGTACCGTGTCCCGAGGTGGCACCACCTTGATCGCTGGCTCACGGTTGCTGTGAACTGAGTCGCAGGGACGAGACACCCTCTTGAGGTGTGAGCCAGTTAATTTACACAGTGGGTGAGGACAGATCCCTCCAGGCCGTCGCACCCCTCCGTTGGCCGTGGGGAGCCGCGGTATTGGCTGGGTGCTGGGCTGGCTGGCTGGCTGGCTGGCTGGCTGGCAGACTCGGGGTGCGGACACCTCTGCCGGGGGGGTGCGGGGCGAGGAGCTGCGGCTCTCCGAGCTCCACGACGGGGAGCCCCGTCTGGGGGAGCACCACAGTCACGTTCGTGCACGGCTCAGTGGGGGCAGCCTTGCCGACCGGACTGCGCGGTGAGACCCTCCAACATGAAGCACGTGCTGGAATAAAAGCCAGCGTAGGAGGCCTCTTCGGGTCACCTCTTCTGTGATGTAATTCTACTGCAGGCAGTAAACTGAGGTCTGCCTCCCCTTTAGCTGACTGACATCACGGAACCTTGTGACTTTTTTGGCCTCTCGCTCCCGCTGCCCAACGGTAGAGTCGGTTTCCCCATCGTCGCCTGTCTGGACTTTCTTCTCCTTTTCTTTCTCGGCGAAGCGCATTCTGATCTTCACAAGCGGTAACCGTCGATAAACGTGTTTCTTAATGTTTGTAATTGAAGTAACGGCATTATTTTATCGTTGTTCTGGAATCCAGGTGAGAACTGAAACTTAGAGACGCGTGTTGGTAACACGGCAGTTGACGAGTATCCTGTCTAAAAGAGCAAACAGCAGATGTGTCCCAGGTGGCGGGCTTGCCTACATCAGAACTTGTTCTGGCGAGTTCTGTTAGAATGTGGCTGATATCCTCGTCGTAGTAGTTTACGCGTGCTAAGCTTGAGAAAGATCGGCTTGACGGTTACTCTGGAGCCTGTTGTTCTAATAAACGTTCCCTTTGGAACTGGGAAAAGCAAAATGAAGCACGTGCTAAGGACAGGGCCACCGCATCAGGGCACTTTGCAGAGGGACACAGCACACTCGGCCCGGCAGAGCCCTGACCCGGCCCCGCGTGGGACGCCCCCCATGCTGGGAGTCGACCTGACCACCTGTCTGCCCTGTCTGGGGACCGTCGTCTAAGAGAGGAGTTGGGGACCTCTGAGCCGGGACAGTTGTGCCCCGTGCTGTCTCCACCCGAGGTCAGCGGAGTCCTGCCCCAGGCCACTGCCCTCGCCCTCTGCTGAGGGGCTCCCTTCATGTGGCCTCAGGAGAGGCCCTGTCTCGAGTGCACAAACCTGTGGTCCTCATAGGAGATGTGACGTTGGGAACCTGCCTGTTGGTCTTCTGTATTTTCTAGAAGTAACTTTGACAGGAAACTCTGTTCGAACCGGGGAGTGAGTCACAGAAGGCAGAGAACATGCTTCAAGCCTGAGGTGGTCCCTGCATAGACCCTGTTCCCTCGAGAGACATCGGTACACCTGGGCCAGGCCTGCCGTGGTGGCCGTGGTGGTGGCCCTGCTGGTGGAGGGGCTCTGGGGGTCCGACGCGAGTAAGCCTGCCACCTCCCGTCCCCTCCGTCCCCCAGGCAGTCCCATGGCAGGGACTGTCACGTGGTGGTCACACCGTGACCAGGTGGTCACGTCCGTTTCAGACACTGGAGGGGCCAGGCCACACGCGGGCAGAATCTGGGCTCGAGCTGCCCTGTCTGCCCGCCACCTGGGTCGCCGGCGTGGGCTCAGCCTCCTGGTCGTCCTCAGGGCCGCGGGCTGAACAGCCGCCTCTCGAAGGCTTGCTGTAAAACCACGCACAGTCGCTAAACTCTGAAGAAGCAGACAGATGTGGAGCAGGCCTGTCTGGGAGTTTCTGGACACTGTGAGAAGTGACGTCTCCCCCACTTTATCCAAAGTGTGACTACAGCTTCTTTAAAAACAAAGAAACAGCACGCAGTTGAAATGAGACCTGAGAAGGGTGTACATCGGCCGTTTGTGGCCTCAGTTCGGTGACATGTCCCTGGCCGGTGTCTGGGCACGGTACGTGTCCTTTCAGGGGGTTCCCGTCCCAGGATGAAGACATGTGACCCCCCCCCCCACAGGGGTTTGACCTGTAGGATATGGAATAATTCTGTTCTCTCGCTGGTGCACCCCATGAGTAGTAGAAGACTGAATCGTCATTGTCAGACATGCAGTCAGGCAGACCCTAAGGGCTCCCCGTGTCCCCCATCGGCTCCCCTTGGCACCCTTCCAGGGTATTTCCACAGGTACATCACCCTAGGTAAATATTTTAGCGCAAATGGAATTTGTTATACGTGCGTTTCCGCAAGCTGCTTTTTAAATCTCCTTGGAGAACATGCGTTATCAGAACATACGGGTTTACTTTCTTTTAAAAATTGCAGGGTATCCCATAGGTTGAGTATCCTACTAATTTATTTAGCTAGTATTGAGGACATCGAGGTTGTTGCCTTCCTTGTTCCTTATTAGACTGATGTCTTTCTCCATTGTGGTGAACTCCTCTAAAAATGGGAGACACATGGCTAAATTGCCCTTAAAAATGGCTTCACTCATTTAAATGCCCACTGAGAATACATGAATGTGTTCCTTCTGGGAAGCCTCTCCAGTACTTGGTACTTTCGGCCCTTTTCGTTTCTGACCATCTGGTAACTAGAGCATTATATTATTTAAAATTTCTGGTTCCCTGATAACTAGTAGGTTTGAACATGTCACGTTTTATATGGCCCATTTGTAATTCTGCATAGGTGAATATATTCCTTGGGGCGGTTTGGCTTTTTCTTATTGATTCGTAGGAGCTCTTTCTATATGCTAGACGTTGATTCCTTATTTGTTACACATGTTATGTTTGTTTTCTGGCAGTCAGTTGCCTGGCTTTTTTCTGGTCTTCTCCGTTCTTCTGAACAGCTCAGCAAGTAACCTGACACCCTATGAATGTGTGAAATGGTGAGGGCAAGAAACGGGGCCTATTTTCCACTCAGACACACAGGTTGGAGGACCCCGGAAACCTCGAAACTTCACAGAGCAACCTGCCAAGGAGATGAGCTGTCTCCCTGTGTCCTGCTGGACTGCCAGGTGCTCAGGCTCGACTCGGGCCCCTGGGGACCCCGACTGTGTTTTCATGCTCTCCCACCACTTCTGGGACAGAGCACTGCCTTTTCTCACCTAACTCCGAGTAAATGAAGGGCCAAACGTTTGGAGCTCCCCTGCTTCTCAACCTGCTTGGGTCTCTCTGGTTTTCTGCCCCACCGAGCTCTACGTCTGGACTTTGCCCTCATTCTCGGTGGGTTTCTCCAGCCCGTAAATGACAAACCCGCTTCTCCTACGAGTGGAAGCAAAGCCTGGTCAGCTGGTGGGAGGGGCTTGCTCACAGTTGGGGTGTGGCCCCTGGGGGTTTGAAGGCACCCAGGCCTGGACCACGCAGCCACTGGCTTTCTCCCTGAAGCGAGCATCGCTTCCTCCGGTAAAATTAATTCCGCACGCCGGGGCCTCACGGACTAGTCTTCACATGAAGCTGGATGCTGTTCCCCGGGGGTGAGAGTGGACGCCGTTCCCACCAGCCGCTCCTCCTGCCTTCCGGCTTTGCGTTCAGGGCCGTTCCACCTTCTTCTTCTCCTCCTCCTCATTTCTTAAAAGAACTTTTGATTGGCCTGTAAAAGCTGATGCTGTGTCCTGATTCGCCTCGCGCGGGACGGGCCACTTCAGAAACATCTGAAAAGGAGGTTGCGACTTAGCTCGGCTGCTTTTGGGGAACTTCTCTTTGAGGACGATAGAGAACAGTGATGTCTTCACCCCGTCAGCCCCGCCGTGTGTTTAGGGGGCTTATTTTCAGTTTTACTGTTGGAAGACTTTGTCTTCCTGCGTTTGGGTGTGGGGAGTAAAGAATTCACGGCGACGGTGGTAACCGAAGATTCTGTGATGCTGGTTTCTGACCAGGGGTGATCGTGCCCTCAAGGGACGTTTGGCCGTGTCTGGGGACGTTTTTGGCTGTCACCACCAGCATCAAGTGCACACAGGCCAGGGGTGCTGGTGAACATTTTCCAGGGCTGGGGAAGCCCCCACCCCCCAGCCGAGGCCCCGAGGTCAGCAGGACGGGGCGTGGGCACCCCGCTGCTCCGTGGAACTGGGGTGTTCTCCAGATAGTGGTGGGCAGGGGAGAGCACGAGCTTGGCCGGAAGGGGCTCCAGGGGGCCACACCCTTGTCGCTTGAGTTCCAAGCCTCCATCACATCAGCACCTGAGCCTGCTCCCTGGTACCCCAGCTGGAGAGGAGTACCCACCAAGCTGGGTCTTTGCAAACGTCATCAGAATGCGTGGTTGAGTTCAGCAGATGCCTGCAAGTGGCCGGGGCCCAGGAGGCAGTTGCCAACGCTGCTGTTGTTGATATAAGTCAAAGATCAGAATTCAGGGAGAAGAGAGGGCGGCTTTCCGACCTCTGCCTGCCCCGGGGCCCAGATGTGACACATTGTCTACCCCAGCCTGCTGCTCATCCCCGTCTGCCCTCTGCTAGACCCTCCTTTCTGGCCTGGCTACAAGCGGGGGCAGCCGGGACAGCTGACCTTGACTCCCGCCAGCGCCGGGCTTTTCCGGCCTCGGTCAACCCGTTGTCCCCACTTGACCACCCCGCTCCTCGTCTCCGTGAAGCTGGCCAGAAGTATGCTGTGGAGGTGAGGACGGGCCTTTGTGGGGACAACAGAGCCTCCGTCCCCCACTGGCTGTCCGTGCCTGGCTCCCTTACCTACGGAGGCCCTGTTAATTAGGCGTCGTTGGCCACATCGGGAGTCGCACGTTAACATTTTATAGGCCATTTTCTCGTAAAGAAAAGCAAAGCCAACGTAATTCTTGCTGGTTTTGGGGTTTTGGCTTCACGCTCAGCACATCTGACGCAGCCACTGTGGGGATAAAATTCCCCAAATGTTGCCGTATCATCGAGTAGCGATGAAAACGCTCCATTTCAGTTCTTTGAGGAAAGACCCCCAAATCCTTTAATGTCCAGGCAATAAAGAGTGAACAAACCTTCCCTGGAGGACTGAAGGCCCTGAACGGAGCTCTGAGTCAGGAGATGGCCAACACAGGGGAAGTTCGGAAGGCTGGAGTGGGGGCTGGACTCCGTTCTGCCTTTGCCAACATGAAAAGTGGGTGTTTGGATGGAACCAAGGTACCTTCAGCCATTCTGGGGGCTTATCCCCGAGCTTTCCTTTCCTTACCCTCGGGGCTCCGCAGTGACCCCAGCAGGACCAAGGCGGGTGGGGCAGGGTGCACATAAGTGTTCCTCTTGTGGAGGCTTCTGGATCTAAGACACACACAAAGAGCGGAGCAAAAGAACAGGTGCCTCCAGAGTGGGAATGACAGAGTCCAGCCTGAGCTCTTGCACGGGCCTTCTCAAGACTGTTGTCTTGCACACACATCAGCCATCTGCTCTGGTTTAAGAGAAGAAACATGGGGACTGATGGAGACAGGCCTACAGAGGACACTGAGGAGGAGTAGCTGATAGCTAAGATGGGGAAAATCCCCTAGACATGTACATTTGTGTGCGAGCACACGCATCGTCTGCACATGTGTCTTCTATCTACCCATCTACCCGTGTGTGTTATGTATATGTATGTGTATGTGTATATGTATGTGTGTATGTATGTATCGTCTTCCACCTCTGTCAGTCCATCCATCCATCCATCTATGCACCTATGTATCCATCCATGCATCCGTGTGTCTGTGTATGTACGGATGCATACGTAGATGGATGGATGGAT
>NW_026057578.1:2379595-2388419 GCF_023721935.1 Panthera uncia | reverse complement strand
ATCCATCCATCCATCTACGTATGCATCCGTACATACACAGACACACGCATACACAGCATTCATAAGAACTGGAAAGTGTTAGGGAGTTTGGGAAATCCCGTGTTCTTCACAGCCCAAAAGGACTTTGACGTCTATGGAATAAGACGTTGATGGATTGTTCTGGAAATGATCGGGTTGTCAGGAGAGCATCCTGGTGTTTCAGAGGGAAGGGAATGAAGCTTATCATGCACTTGCTAAAAGTTTGTTTCCAGGATGGCTATACTTTTTTTTTTTCTTTCTCTCAGAATTTTGTACTTGAAGAATTTGTCTTTGCCTGGGCGCGCTGCTGAGAGGCAGATTGATAAAACATAGCAACGGCATTTATAGAGCATCCCTGTGTGCCCAATGGTGAGCTAAGACTTCTGCATGCGTTCTCGCCCTGGGGGTATCATCCTTCCCACTGAACTGATGGGGAACCTATCTAGGTAGAGGGTTTAGCATTTTGCCTGGGGTCCTGCAGCTGGAAGGTGGTACATCTGGGTGCTAATGTGTTCTGTTCTGTTCTCTTCGGGCACTTACACCCTCCCGCCTACCATCACGGCCATTCCCTGAGCTGAGAGCCACCGTCTCCCAGGAGACTTGGGGAAATGAGGTCTTTGGCATTGACCCCACCCCAGCTCAGCCAAGAGCCCTGAGAGTCTTTATACCCAATTGTTTACGAGTCCAGCCAAGCGGAGAAATGCAGTGCCCCTCACTCGCTTTAATCCCCTCACCATTGATTGTCTGGCTGCATTTTCTTCAAGAGGTAACAAAGAGTAAAATCCAAGCAGTTGCTTCTGTTCGGCTGGTTGTAAATATTCAGCCAGAATTTGACTGACAGTGCAATCTTATGTTCCCCAAAGCTTGTGCCGTATGTGAATATTTTAATTAGGATTGTAACAAGCTATTGAGAAACTTTGAGCTAAATTGGTTCAGCTGTTTTTGCATTAGTGAAGCATGAAAAGGAATTTTTTTCATCTATTAGAAAATATCCCTTAAAAAAAAAATCAAGCCAAACCAACTGAAAATCAGCCAGTTTGGGATACTTCTTTAAAGTCAGCAGATTGGATCTCGATTGGGATTAACTGTACACATTTGAAAAATGTGAAATTTAGTTCAAAGAGGTTGTTCGGGTTTTCACTCTTCCCTTTGGCAGCTGCTTGGAAGGGAGAGACAGTTCTGACAGGACCACGTGTTTCTAAGAAAGGAAGGAGGTTGCTGGCAGGTCCAGATTCCTCAAGGTGTCTTGACTTAGGACCCTCCATAGAGGCGAAGGGCTCTCCGCCCGGGGAGATGCTGGGGTGCCTTTTCAGCACGCGGCCCTCATCCCCAGGTTGCGCAACCCCCGCGGCTGGAGACACGGCCGAGACTGCCATGTTGGGCCGCTCCATTAGAAATCCTCCCTGTGCTGAGCTGTGACCTGCCCGCTCGCCTCATCCCCTCACGTCGTGCCTCCTCTTGGACATTGAGCGTCTCTTGTGGCTTTGTCCGAGAGCTTGAGTGAGACAGAAGGACGAGAGGTGGCTGGCTAAGGTCTAAAGCTAAGTCTTGCCATGTTGCCACCACACAGGTGGATGGTTAGGAAACCCCTCGGCTTCTCCGATCCCCACAGCCGTCCCTCCCCTCCGCGGGGCCTCCTGTGTGGGTTCTTCTCCACCCCGGTGGTGATGATCTCTTCACGTCTCTTCTTACCCACTTGTCATGGCCCCGTGTTCCCATCCGTACAGGGGCCGGACAGTCCCCTGGGAGGAACCAGACAAAGCAGGCAGCTCGTGACCCAGAGTAGGGGACCAGCGCGAGCTCACGGCAGCTCAGAATGAAGGCCCAGTGTGGCCAGACCTTCAGATTTTCCATAAGAAGCCAGGAAGCCGGAATGAAATGTGCAATCTCCCATTTTCAAATATCGGCAGCTAATTAAAATGTTTTGCTGACACGCAGTGCGGGCCCCGCAGCGCAGATCCCTCTCCAACAACCAACGAGGACTACAAGCCACTGAGTCGTTTCCAACCTTGATCTTATGGTCCCCAAGGGCAGGACCTATGATTCCTTGTTTCGAGTTTTTGTTCCCTGGAACCCCCCTGCGACACGGACATAACTGGCCACTTGGTAGTTGCTTATAAATCTTTTTTTTTTTTTTTTTGGAAAGAAAAAGGTGTTTGTTTTTGTTAGGTTCAAAATTTAGAACAGTTCTACCTCGTGCTTGGTTTTTCCCAAACGTATGTGCTTTAACTGCCAGTTACCATAAGACGTGCTAATGTCAATGCCTGGGAATTGTCCTCTTGTCTTCCGCTGGGGTGACAGATGGGCCGTGAGCCGAGCCAGGGCCAGTGTTTCCCGCGCGAAGGCCTCAAAACCATGGCTGAAGTCTCTCCTTGGACGATCAGCTGGGACGATAAGGGGTGGCTGCTGCCATCTTCACAATCCACCAAATAGGGCTCCCGGGGACTCGATTCTGCTGCCTTTTTGTCCCCGTAGCCCCAGGCCTGCGCCCGCCGCACCAGGACACCGGTCAGGCTGTCCCCACAGCCCACAGGTGTTTCCTGTTCACTGTGCCCTCCAGGAGGGCGGCGGGAACCCGCGATTTCCCTGCTCTAAGGCCTCCCGAAGGGCCGTTCAGAGCAGGCGCCCCATGAATACTCCGTGAATGAAGGCAGAGCCAACTATGGCTTTCTCAACAGCTCCCTTCCCGTTTCTCCGCCGCCTGAGCGAGGGCATTCTCAATCCGCAGCATTATACTGTCAATTAGCGAGATCTGAAGTCCGTCCAGTCCCTTGTGAACAGATGCCCCAGTGTTCCTCTGGGAGAGGGTCAGACTCTGTTTCCCCTTGGAACCCTCGCTTGCCTAGACTCTCTCTTGAGAACACATTCGCTGGGGGTTTGGAGGGCCGGGAGCTGGAGGCTTAAGGCAACAGCGAGCCTGGCCTGGGGCCGAAGACAGTAATTCTTACCAGAGGGAACAATCCCATTAATGCGGGAGCTGAAGGAGAGGAAGACACATAAAACCACATAAAACCATTTGCCCGGCAGGGAGTTGTGCCACCAAGTGCTCCCCATAAATCTCCGCCCGGGGTCGGCGGGAGGGAGAACGTTTCCTCTGTGGTGCACCCAGCCCTGGGCTACGGGACACCCCACATGGAAACGTGGTGGGGGGGGGGGCGTTTCTAATGAGAGTGTTCACCACATGGACGTCCTTAAACCCGTCAAGGTCAGGAGGGGAAGTCGGGATGTGGAGGCAGCAAGGCAAAGGTGCCCAGAAATCAGCCAGCAAGGAGACGTGCCCGTATTTTACTTGCTGGCAGCCTGAGTTCATTAATTCCAAGGGAAGTTTCTGGGTCAGTGACTTCTCATCTTGGCTTTCTTTTCGTAAAGAAACAATGAACTCACACATCACCACCCTGGGAAGGGCCCTCTTAAGCCTGGTGAGTTCCTTACTCTGTGTCTTATGAGCCCTTTCTGTGGGATGAGAGGAGGCTCGTCGCGAGGGTCACTTCCGCACCTGCCCCCAGAATCCTGTGTTCCACGCGTGCGTCCGTGTTTACGTGTGTCTGAGGGTCCGTGTGTGTGCGCTCCCCCCCTTCCCTTTCCTGGGAAATTCTGCAGTTAAATGCACGCAGGCCACGTTCACTCTAGGAACATCTGCCTTGAAAGTGCCTGGTTCCCGGCGCACGGATGGCCCGTGAACGGAGGCTGATTTGTTGTCGCCGCCCCAGCGCGGGGGGTTCGAAGGGCTCCAGGGGGCTGGGCTGGGGTCTTTGTTCTGTCCCACAAAGTAGTCAATGAGGCATGCGTCCCCAGCAGTGCAGGCCCTCGGTGCCTTCAGTGGGGGGGGATTTAGAGCCACCCTCTCCGTTCCCACGTTTCATCTCTCAGCGTTAGGGAGAGAGGCGAGAGGGAAGGAGGAATCTAAAGGCTGCGTTTTGCACTAACTGCTCCCATCAGAGTCTCTGGAGCGTCTTGATGAAAGCCAGGTTCTGATGGAGCGAAATGAAAAGAGGCAGACAGTGACTTCGCCCCCACGAGATGACACTTTAAAGGGAAAGGCCTAGGAAGGAAGTTCTTTATTGAGTAATTAGCCATAATAAGCTCGGATAAGACAACAGATCAAACAAATCCTCGGAAGGAAAGTGAACAGAGACGATGACTTTCTGGAAGGAATAACAAATAACATCCACAAGCTGAAATCTGGGACTCTTGGCAAGATCCTGGTTCTAAATGGAAGTAATTGCCACACACAGCTTTCTCTTCTCATTGAACCCACATTATAACCGGCATCGTTAAAGCCCGAGCCGGGCTGCCTGTGAGGCCGTCTCTGTATTTCAGTACCTTGCAGAAGCGGCCACAGCCAGGCGGACGGGCTCTAGGCTTGGGAAGAGCAGACGATGCTCACGTGTACCCCGAGTGTGCTGCCGTGCGCCCCCGGGGCTGTGCTCTGGGGAACGAGTGAGCTCCTTACCCTTGAGGGGCTTTCAGAGAGAAGGGTGCCGGGTGGGAGGCAGAAACAGGAAGCAGAAGATGCCAGTGGGGCTGGAGGGAGCTCAGGGCTGCGTCTCAGTTATGAGTCCTTCTGCCAGCCGCCCATTCCCAGTGGTTGCCGTTTATTCCTGTTCACCGTGAGCCAGGCACAGGGCCCTGCCCAGGAGCTCACGGTCAAGGGTGCCGTGATTCCAATGCAGGGGATGGTGACCACAGTGAGGAAGGTCCAGGCGGGATGTCACTGGGGCAGAAAGAGGCCACCTGCGGAGGGTTTCCAGGAAGACGGAAGTCAGGGCACAAAGATAGACCTTAGGGCTCAGTTCTGGACCAGATATCGGGCCCTGGGAATCATGAGGGTTTCTACACTTAGCACGAAATAGAAAAAAAAAAAAAAAACCCACCACCACCACCACCACTTTACAGAATCTGTTGACAAACGGCCAGAACCCCAACTTTGGGAAGATGGTTTTGATCGGTAAGGGCTGTGGACACGTGAACTGAGGCTCCAAGCCTGCACCCAAGCAGAGCGCAGGCTGGCTCCTCCCATCTCGGCAGAAGGCTGGGCAAAGGCACAGCAGGTTGGTGCAGCAGGGGGCGCCTCGGTTGAGCGTCCCTCTCTTGATTTTGGCTCAGGTCATGTTCCCAGGGTCGTGGGATCGAGCCCCATGTCCGGCTCTGCACTGTTCACGGAGACTGCTTGAGATTCTCTCTCTCTCTCTCTCTCTCTCTCTCTCTCTCCCTCTCTCTCCCTCTCTCTCCCTCTCTCTCCCTCTCTCTCCCTCCTTGTATCCCTCTCTCCCTCTCTCTCCCTCCCTCTCTCCCTCCCCCCCTCCTTTCCTCTGTCTCTCCACTGCATTCTCTCTCTCTCTCTCTCAAAAAATAAAAATAATTTTTAAAAATGCAGCAGGAGGAGTTTGGGGAAAGACACAGGGAACTCGGATCCCAGGAACAGGACCTCTGCTCCACCGTTGTGGGCTGGCTGCTCCGAGAACACAGGCTGGGGAGCGACCAGCGTCAGAGTTCAGGAGGTAGCAGTGGAGAAGCTCTGTCCAGGAGCTCACGGGGTGTTTGTCCTGCTGATAAATTACAGACAGGAGGCCACTGAGAGTTTACATCTCCATCTGTGTGCAGCGTGGGGCCCGCCTGGGCTCCGGAGACCCTTCTAGACCTTCTAGACTCTTCCAGCCACAACAGTGGACGCCTCCCTTTGCCAAGACACGTGCTCACGTGACCTTGGTGGGTCTGGGCGAAGGAGGAGAAAAATCACTCCTTAGCTTTCGCGGCGATGCGTGTCAAAAAGAGAAAAGCGAGCCCGGGGACAAGCGCAGGTGATCGGGGCTGCTGAGTCCTTGGGAGTGTTTGTGGTTTTCCGGGGGCAGGCCACGCAGCTGCCGCGAGCACAGCACGTGAGTCGGACACGCCGCTTGGACCTCCTTCTAATCTGCACGGTGTCTGTCGCTCTGAGAAGGAGAAGGCTCCCCTTGTGATTCGGTTTCTGACGATCTTGTGTGCAGGGGGCGAGCTCCGATTCCTTCCTCGAACGGACATCTGCTAAACAGCAGTGACGAGCCCACACAGCACAGGGTGCAGGGACAGGGAGCCAACGTCCAGGACCGGGGAGCAGAGCAGGTGTGAGGTCAGGGGGCAGGGGCTTCCGACCGTCCACTCGTCCATGTGCCCGGGGCACCCGGAGGGACACCGTGACGTGTCACTGGTGGCATCTACCCTCAGAGAGGTCAGCCCAGCATCCGGCTGCCCGTCATGGCCCGGGCACGGGGGATTCCCGCACAACACGGGCGCAGTCTGCAGGGACCGGTGAGGGCACCAGCAGCAAGCAGTGAGGGTTACAGTGCTCTGACCAGTAGGAGAAGCTCGGAGCCCAGTAGGGTGGGTGCTAGGGAAGCAGGGTCCGCGAGGAGGAGCCATTTGGGCCGAGTCCTGAGAGGCAGGAAGGAGCCAGGCAGGCAGTGTGTCGGGAGGGGAGCGTCCCGGTCGAGGGCACGGCGGGTGCAGGGCCTGGCAGGGATGCGCTGGGTACGCGGGCCGCGGGCTGGAGCGAGGAAAGCTGCCGGTGGGGAAGGGGACCCTGGTCCGCGGGCTCAGCGTGGGTCTGGACGGTGGAGCCCGGCTGGGTGTGGGGCCCGCCCCGAGGGGTGCCCAGGACAGCTCTGGGGCAGGAGGGGCGGGATCACGAGGTTGTGCTGGCTCAAGATGCCGTCAAGCAGGAGGAAGTTACCGAGACTGTGCGCGACTGGCCAACGGAACAGACTGGAAGGGCCTTGCCAGGAAGTTTTCAAAACTGATCAGGAAGCCTTTTGACCTGCCTCACGTGTCCCTTTGCTGGTCACGCGTTGGATACGTGGCCTGCCTGAGTGCAGGAGTGGCTGGGGGCTCTGATGGTCTCATCCATGAAGTGAGGGGGTGCGGGGCCCCCAATTCCTTCCTGGGGTCCCTGGGGCTCCGGGCGCCCACTGCTCCAGCCGGTGTGACCTGCGTTTCCTCACTCCCCCGACCCGCTCGTACGTTCATTAGCTCGCTCATTGATTCGTGCACGAGACATGTCTCGCCCAGCGTCTGGCGTTTGCCAAGTGCTGAGCTGGGTGACGGGGACGCGCTGGCCAAGGACAGACGGCCCCTCTGCCTGTGGGGCTTCAGTCTTTCAAGAAGCATCAGAGACCCCCTCTCACACGCGTTCTCACCCACACGTGCCCACGCACACACGCAGCCGCAGAAGTAAAATCCTGACAAATGTAATGAAGAGATCCCGGGCCCACAGGCGGGTAATTCGGGGGTTCGTGGCCAAGCCGGTGGCCAGGCGGGGCCCGAGGGCAGAGCAGCTCCATGCTGGTGCCCGAGGCAGCTCCTGAGCCGCATGGGGACCACGTGGCCGGAGCTCAGAATGTGAATGTTTCTCAGGTGAGTGAATTAGAACAACCAGATCTGGAACCGTGACTTCTGAGTTGCCCGTGGCCGGCCTTTCCACGTGACCTTCCACACTCACCGTGAATTACCCCCCTGGAGCAGGGCCTGGGAAAGAAGGGTTCTGACTGTACCCCTTCCGCCTGGTTCGCGGGGGCTTTCTGTTGGTGGCGGGCACCCCCCCCAAGTGGTGCATCCCAGGACGTCACGCAGCAGCTCCCGTGGACCCAGCCAGCGGCGGTGGGCCCCCTCCACCTTCCACAAGGTGCGTGACTTCGTTCACAGGCCACTGAAGCTCCAGGCGCCTCGTGGCCTGGCCTCCGGGAGGCTCACGTGGCTGCTTCTGCGGGGAGGCTGCCCATGCGGAGCTCAGCCCGAGCTCGCACGACCATGTTCTACACTCAGAAGGGGCTCCCGGGGGGGCTTGGGGCCCACCCTCTCCCCGGCTTCCAGGCCCGTGTGCACATCCACGTGGGGCACATGCCCGCCGTGAACACGTGCTCAGGCCCCAGAGTGGGAGTTGTTGGGACGCCTCAGCGGCTCAGTCGGTTACGTGTCCGACCTCTGATTTTGGCTCAGGTCGTGCTCTCAGGGTCGTGGAATCGAGCCCCATGTCAGGCTCTGTGCCGACAGTGTGGAACCTGCTTGGGATTCTCTCTCTCCCTCCCCCTCTCTCTCTCTCTTTCTGTCCCTCCCCCGCCCCGCCGCTGTTTTTAAAATAAAAAAAATAAGTTTAAAAAAAGTTGCTTTTCTAGAATCCCCGGATGAAGACGTAGCCTCTGTCTTGCTTCCAGTTGAGTGACTTTGAATGAGGGACACATCTCCCATTCAACCCCAGGCCACAGTGAGCCTGTTTCCATGGAGATCGTGAGGAGCAGGGGCTTCTGTGATCCCCAGTGGTTCTCAGAGCGTGGCCCCAGACCACCGTCATCAGCACCGCCCGTTGGAAACTCAGATTCTTGGGTAGGACCTGCTGAATCCGGAACTCTTGGGGTACAGACACCGGAGGTCGTGTCTTTCCTAGGCCTCCAGGGGTTTCTGATGCCCAGTAAGGCAAGGAGCCACATGACCCCTCGCACCAGACCTGCCACGTCCTCCGCCTCGGCTGGGGTGCTTTTTACTGTACCTTCCAGGGCTGCAGTCCACATAGATCAGGGAGCCGGCTGGGGTCTTGTCTCCTTCGATTTGTTGTGGTTTGTGTTTTTACTTTAGGTTTTTTTTTATCTTCCCTGCGATAGTTTCTAAACAATAGGTGAAATATTAACACACACAGTTATGTTTCAAGACCTAAGAAAAGGAGCTCCCAACACAAAGACCGCACCTTCCCCATCCAGGCAGGGGAAGCCCCGGCTACCCCGCCCATCGCAGCCCCCCCCCCCCCCCCCCCCCCCCCCCCCCCCCCCCCCCCCCCCCC